>NW_004524764.1:4374403-4376295 GCF_000260255.1 Octodon degus | reverse complement strand
TTTTATACTTGTGAAAGAGAATTATTAAGAAGGGATCTAGGCTGATTGTTTCTCTTATTGGAATAGAACTGTTTCTGTTTAAAGCTGTTAATAAACTCATAAGAATCCCAGGGAATATTTTTTGTTTTATCAGTGAACCTATTTATATTATAAAAAACAGTTAATTTGCCCAGTGGAGCAGCATTTTAGAAAGGAGAGAGAAGTGAAAGGAGTTAATTTTCAGACCTACATAAGGGTAGAAAGACTGATGGAGTTGGAGTAAAACATTTACATTCATTCTTCAGGAATTCAAGGGTCCAATCCAACCTGGGTTTTAAAACTATGACTCAAAGATCAGTGAAGGTCCACTTCCTCCTAGAAAGGTCACAAGGAGGGGGAAAATCCTCACCCCAGAAACCTGATCTTGGAGTGCAGCAGCCATAGTGAAGAGAGTGGCCCTGGAATATGAGAACCAAATTCCAACCTTCTCAAGGGCAGAAAGACAAGGACTAAAACTTTCCCACCATGGATCTCCAGTCATTACTGAAACATGCCTCTAACGCAAAAGCCATAACTGATTTCAATCACATTGTTAAGCAGGAAACTAACACTAAAAGAACTTGAAAGCCTGCCTTTTAACTTTCTGAGAGAGAGCACAAGAGACAAAATTATAGGGCAGATTGGACATGCTTCTTTTGGACTCATGTATGGATGTGTTTGAGTATAACATAAAGCAGTATTGATTAATAAAACAATACCCTTTTTCCTGATAAATTTGTCCCAGTTTAGCATAACTTGCTGCTTTGACTTTTGTTGTCTTTGACCTTTTCTCTGTCTTTTTCTTTTTCCTAACTTTTTTCTTTCCTTTTTTTCTGTTTTTATTTTATTTTTTTTCCTCCTATTTTTTGAACAAAAAATCCAATTGACACATGGTATTATAATTTTAAAGACCCCCCACCTCTCATTGTCCTCTAGGGGTTGGAGGCAGAAGGAAGGGGCTTTCAGAGGGAGCTAAGGGAGGGAGAAAGCTTTTAGGGGAACTTCTGTTGTTTGGATATATCAAATAGGAACCCTGCAAAGACACCAAGTAGCAAGGGGTGTAGCTTTTACAGGACCTAATGACTGGCTCAGTTTCCAGCCCACATACTTCCAATCCTCCATCTCATGCTGCCCTTCAAAGGAAACCATGGGTATTACTGTCAAATAACTCTTAATAATTTAGTAAGTTGACATTCAGAAACTTTACATTTAGATATCTTTAAGACACATTTTTTTTTTTAAAAAAAATATGTATTTGGTACAGGGTCTTGCCTCTTTTCTTTGGGTAAAGTTTGATCCATACCATGACAACGAAAGTAAAAGAGCAAAATGAGAATCGTGGGCTGGGCAGACAGCTTGGTGGTCTAAGTGCCCACCTGGCACATGGAAGAATCCAAGTTTGTTCCCCTGTATTGCATTGTGGGCCAGCCCAGTGCAGAGTCAACCATAGAAACAGGGCATGGTGCACACTCTTGTAATTCCAGCACTGGGGAAGTTGAGACAGAAGGATCACTATCTGAGTCTGAGCTGCATAGTGGGGCCCTGTACTAAATAAATAAATAAAAGATTAAAACAAAGGGGGGAGAGAGAGAGAGAGAGAGAGAGAGAGAGAGAGAGAGAGAGAGAAACTTCCCCCACTTATTTAGCAATTGGACAATGAAAAGACCACTTGGCTGATAATCCTAACCTGCAACCTTGTTTAAGTCATTCTAGGCTATTCTATGGCCCCCTTACCAGGATGTCAATTTGGGTGTCCTTGTTTCTTCTCCAGGCTTTGGAAGGTCGGTGTTCTGTGTGAGTTTCTCCAACTTATTCCTCACATGGGGTACTACTTGCTGTAGTCTAAGACCTTGACACAGTACAAAGGATGAATG
>NW_004524764.1:4371634-4373336 GCF_000260255.1 Octodon degus | reverse complement strand
TCATGTGGACATTTCTTGAGAATGCAGGAACCAGCTTCAAAGAGTCCTTACCTGTAATGGATTCAATCCATATAATAATATAAACACATATGAGCGCACAAGGCGGTATCAAAATATATGATGAGTGTTTAAAGATTAGATTATAGTAAAAGATACATTGTCACTCTCCCTCAAAACATTGCACCTTGCTTCAGACACACTTATATTATTAGCAACAACTTGTCACTTTCTGAAGCAGTTCTAGAAGTCCACTTTCTTGTCTTTATGAAGTATGATCAAAATGGGGTGAATGTTTTTGAGTTTCATACAATGAAAAGACAGTCTCATAAATATGTCATGATATGTCCTCATCATCTTATTCATCAAATCTGACACCCTGATACTTTTGGATCTTCTCCAAAGTTGAAATGTAAATATTTTGTATCAATTCAGGACATCAAGGTAGTCACCACATTTTCTTTATCTGTTCCTCTGTTATTGGGCATTTGGGCTGTTTCAAAGATTTAGCTCTTGCAAAATGGGCTGCTATAAACATGTGCCTGCATATGTCACTGTGGTATGATGTTTTTAACTTTTTTGTGAAGATACAAAGAAGGGAAATAGGTGGGTCAAATGGAATCTGTAGTTTCAGGTTTTTGAGGACTCATCATAGTGATTTCCATATTGGTTGCACCAATTTACACTCCCACCAACAGTAGAGAAAGGGTCTTTATTCCTCAGAGTCTTGTCAGCATTTGTTATTGGTTTATTTCTTGAAAAAGGCCATTCCTTCTGGAGTGAAATGGAATCTCAGTGTTAATTTGTATCTCTTGAATGAGCAGTGGTGTCAAACAATTTTTTTATATATCTGCTTTCAGGTATTTATTTATACTTCTTCATCTGAAAAGCATTTACTTCAGATGCTTATTTTTGCTTAGAGGATTCAATTCTTAGAAATTTTCACTTTTATACAATCATTTTTTTCTTATCTAGTATTCTTTTAACCTCTAGCTATGCTTGAAATAATTTCAAAATAAAAACAACAAAAATTGAGTGAATTCTATACCTTTTGTTTTTAATTTGTGGTGTAAAATTGTTGTTAAAAATATAATCTTTAGAGTAAGAAATGCCTATTCCCCTTCTTGGTGGGACTTGCAACTAGCATAGAAGCACTCAGAACTTTGGGCAACTAGGTTGGCTGGAAGAATCCAGGTGCCTGGCCCATCCCTGTACATGAAGTGAAGCACCCGGAACCTAGCAACTGGCCTGGCTAGAGAAACACAGGATAGGTGAGAACTTCTGCTACACTCTCGGGATCCCTCCAAAACTGCCCAAGTCCAGGCCCTGAGAGTGTGTGGGAGAGCTAATGCATTGCCCTGCACCTGCTGGACCCCTCTGGACCAAGCCCAGACCCACCAAGTGAGTGAGACCTTTCAACATGCTCTTGGGACCCCTCCACCCCTCGAGAGCCAGCCCAAGCCTGACTTGTGAGTGAGAACTTCCACCATGCTCTCGGAACCCCTCTAGACCTGCCGAAGCCCAGGCCTGGTGAATGTGTGGGAAAGCTTCTGTGCCCTCTTGTGCCCCCTGGTCCCCTCCAGACCCAGACCAAGTTTGGCATACAGGCTTGGGGTGAAACTCTGCAGCTGAAATCCCTGCAGAGAGACTAGGGGCCAAAACCACCCAGCTAATCCAGGAGAAGAACATCTTGCCAGAACACCTT
>NW_004524764.1:4352330-4352857 GCF_000260255.1 Octodon degus | reverse complement strand
CATATCTGTTTTAACTACTTGATCTCCCTTGGGTAAATATATTAGGAAGTGCTGGGGTAATAACCTTACAACAGCCCTACACCTGAAGAGGGATGGAGGACAGCACCAAGCAGGAAGCAACATCCTACTCTCAATTAATTGGGAAGACAAGATCTTGGGACAGACATAAACCAAGAATCTCTGACAAACAGAAGACATCAGACTTTTCCGAGAGTGGTTTTGATAATAGCGATATAGCTACTTACTAGCAAATTTTCACAAAGATTATTACAGAAATAAAAATAAAAAGTTTTGTTTTCTGAAATAGAAAATAAGACAAAGCTACAAAATGCAATTTCAGGCTCCTAGCCAACCCAGAAGTAGTCCAGGAGACATCAGCATAGAAGAAATTAAAAGTCACACACTTGAAATCTTTCAAATGATAGCAACTAAAGTAAAGAAACTACTCCAGGCAGATATAGAGGAAATCAGATAAGAAATAATCTCTCAGATAAAAAACAAATGATAACCATAATGAAATAATTGCT
>NW_004524764.1:4349282-4351065 GCF_000260255.1 Octodon degus | reverse complement strand
AGGAATGATCAAATGAGATAAAGAAGGTCATTACATACTTGGTAGGGCAAACCTTCAAAAGAAAGAGGTAACAATCATTAATATCTTGCACCAAATATGGGAGCACCCAACTATATTAGACAAATTTTAAAGGAAATCAAGTAACCAACATCACAATCTTAACTGGGAACATTAACGCCCCATTGTCTTAAAGACAGACATCAACTACACAAAAATTAGCAAACATATCAGAACTGAACCAAACCTTAGAACAAATGAACTTAACAGACCTTTACAGATTGTTCTACCCAACAACATCTGGATACATTTCTTTTTAGTAGCACACAGGATGATTTCTAAAATAGACCACATACTAGCCCAGGGAACATGCTTAAGTAAATGCAAGGGAATTGAAATTATCCCACGCATATTATCTGACCATAGTGCAATGAAACTGGATATTAAGGACAAAGAAACTGCAAAAACTCCACAAACACAGCGAAATTGAGTAGCACCCTGTTGAACAACCAACAGGTCACAGATGAAATTAAAGAAGAAATTAAACAATATCTACAATCAAATGAAAATTCAAACACAACTTGCTAGAATTTGTGGGATACAATGAAGAAGTTCAGAGGGAAATTTATAGTGGTGAGCTCACACATTAGGAAAACAGAATGGTAACAAATAAGCATACTACTGCTGTACCTCAAGCCTCTAGAAAATGAACAGCAAGTCAAGTACAAAGCCCAAAGAAGAAAGGAAATTATAAAGAGCAGAAAATAATTCAATCGAGACAAAGAAAACAATTGAAAAATTAATGAATCAAAGAGCTGGTTCTTTGCAAGATTAAGTAACATTGATAAGTCCTTAGCCTCCCTCCTCAAAAAAGGAAAGAAAGACTCAAAGTTATACAATAAGGATTGGAAAGGGTGAAATTACTAGAGTCTGGAAATTCAGAAGATCAATATCTATTTTGAAAATCTTTATTCGTTTAAGATGGAAAACACAGAAGAAATGGACAGATACCTGCATACTTATGAGTTACTGAAACTGAATTAAGAAATATAAAATTCTGAATAAACCATTATTAATGAAACTGAAAATGTAAAAAAAAAATTACCAACAAAGAAAAACTCAGGTCCTGATGGATTCACAGCTGAATTCTATAAGACATTTAGAAAAGATTATTACACTACCAAAAACAGAGAAAGACCTGACCAAAAAAGAGATTATATGTCAATCTCCATATGAATATAAATACAAAAATACTCCATAAAATAGTAGTAAACAGGATGCAGCAAATCATCAGGAAGATTATACAGCATGACCAGGTAGGATTCACCCAAGGATGCAGGAATGGTTTAATACACCATATCAAGAGAGCCAAAACCAAAAACCATATGATGATCTCAATAGACACAGAAAAAGCTTTTGACAAAGTCCAACACTCATTCATAATAAAAACAAAAAAATAAAAATACCATAGGAAATTGGGATAGTATTTACCTCAATCTGATAAAAGCAATCTATGACAAACAAATAGCCAGCATCATTCTAAATTGGCAAAACCTGAAAGCTTTCACTGTAAAATCAGCTATAACACAAGGATGTCCACTATCATCATTCATATTCAATATAGTTCTGGAAGTATTAGAACAAGAGAGAGAAATAAGGGCCAGGGAGATGGTTCATTAGAATAAGCGCTTTCCTGGCAAGCACAGGATCCTCAGTTCTATCCCTGGTTCTATCGAGAGAGAGAGAGAGAGAGAGAGAGAGAGAGAGAGAGAGAGAGAGAGAGAGA
>NW_004524764.1:4347538-4349182 GCF_000260255.1 Octodon degus | reverse complement strand
AGAGAGAGACAGAGAGAGACAGAGAGAGACAGAGACAGAGAGACAGAAAGAGAGACAGAGAGACAGAGACAGAGACAGAGACACAGAGAGACAGAGAGATAGAGAGAGAGACAGAGAGACACAGAGAGAGAGAATTGGAAAGGGAGAAATTAAATTATTATTATTCACACATGACATGATACTCTATATGGAAGATTAAATAAACACCAAGAGACTCCTAGAATTAATAAACAAATTCAATAGTGTAGTAGGATGCAAAGTTAATGCTAAAAAATCAATAGCATTCTTGTACACAAGCAACAAACTCACTGAAATTAGGGAAACAACACCTATCACAATAACATTCAAAACAAATAAAATACTTAGGAATCCAACAAAGGAAGTAAAAGACCTTTACAATGAAAATTACAATACTCTGAAAAAAGAGATCAACGAGGATTTCAGAAATTGGAAAGATATTCCTTGCTCAAGGTAAGGAAAAGCCAACGTTGCAAAAATAGCCATACTTCTCAAACTATGATACAGATTTAATATAGTTCTGAGCAAAATATCCTTATTATATCTCACAGATCTAAAGAAAGCATTCCTAAAATTCATTTGAAAACAGAAAGACCTAGAATACCAAAAGCAATCCTGGCCAACAAAGGCAAGGCAGGAGGCATCACAATCCGGGATTTGAAATTATACTACAATCTACTATAATAAAATCAGCACTGGCTAAAAAGCAGAGCTGAGGATGAATGGAACATATTAGAATATAGAGACATAGCTCCAAACATACTTACCAAGCTTATGTTTTACAAAGGGGTCAAACGTGTTTACTGGAAGAAAGATAGCCTCTTTAACAAGTGGTGCTGGAAAAACTGGCTTTCCACATGCCAAAAACTAAAACTAGATCCAGGTCTATTATGCACTAAACTAAAATCAAAATGGATTAAAGATCTAAACAGACACTAGGGCCAGCCAAATAGTTCAATGGATTAAAGTGCCTGCAAGCAGGTGCAGGGGCCAGGAGTTTGATTCCTGGGCCTTCTGTGCGGGCCTTGCCCCTGGGGCATGGAGATAGCCACTGAGACTGGGTGTGGTGATGTGCACCTGTAATCCCAGTTTTTGGGAGTCTGTAAACAGCTGGATTACTATGAATCCAATCTAATAGTGAGACCCTGAACACCCTGTAGACCCTTCCATAAAATTAAAAAAAAAAAATACTCCAAAGAATCAACAACTGAGAAGTCATCTTATTGTGAAGTTTCTGCATGTCAAAAGAAATCACCAAAAGAGTGAAAAGACAACCCACAAATTGGGAAAAAGTCATAATCAATAATCACTCAAACAAAGGACCTTTATCTAAATTATATAAAGAATTAAAAAAAATTGGCCCCTAAATTTAAAGACCCAAATAAAAATGGGTATCTGAGATGAGTATACACCTCTCAGAGGAAGAAATACAAGTGGCAAATAAATACATGAAAAAACTATTCCAAAACACTGCCCATTCAAGAGAAGCAAATTAAAACATTGAGATACCATCTCACCCCAGAAAGAATGGCTATCATAAACAAATCAACCAACAACAAATGTTGGAGAGGCTGTAGGGTAAAAGGAACCCTTCTCCATTGCTGGTGGAAATGTAGACTGGTACAA
>NW_004524764.1:4330428-4346070 GCF_000260255.1 Octodon degus | reverse complement strand
GAAAACAGGAGGATCAGTACAAGTCAGAGCTGCATAGTGAGACCCTGTACCAAATTTAAAAAAAATAATAATAAAGAAAGAAAAAAAATTAACTAATAACAAATTCTGGAGAGGTTGTGGGGAAAACAGAACACTTTTGCAGTGTTGTTGGGAGTGTAGACTACTACAACCTCTGTGGAAGTCAGTGTGGAGATGTCCCAAAAGACTAGGATTTAAAGTCTCATTCAGCCAAGGTATTTCCTTTGCTGATATTTTTCTAGAAGCAATGAAAACATCATACCACAACAATATACGTGCAGCTACGTTTATAGCAGCACAGCTTGTCATAGCTAAATCTTGGAAACCCAAATGCTCATCAACTGAGCAATGGATAAAAAGATGTGGTACTTTTATACAATGGAATATTATTCAGTTATAAAGACAGATAAACTTGAGGCTTTTATAGGTAAATGGATGAAGGAGAGGTGTGTGTAAACATTGTATTGTCTCCCTAGTGTAAGATCCTGAAAGAGGAAATAAAATCTGAAAGGTACAATAGATACAGTAAAATGGAAATAAACTGTTCAAAAGGAATGAACAATTGGGATAAGCAAAAGGAGAAAAGAAAGAAAAAAAAAAAGAAAGGGGAAAAATCATGTATGTATATACACAGAATAGCTAAAATGGGTCCAGTGAGATAGCTCAGCAGATTAAAGCACCTGCTCAGGCAAGCTTAGGCAAACTTAGGCAAGCACAGGGAGCACAGGTTGATCCCTGGTACCACATGCCACGCCAGGTGCTAGCCCCTCCCTAAGGGCTGGTTAAGCTGCCATAGTCCAGGCATAGTGGTGTAAGCCTGTAATCCCAGCCCTGGGGAGGCTGAAAGCAGGAGGATCAATCACTACGAGTTCAAGCTGCTTAGTGAGACCCTGCAACAACCAAAAAAACCAAACTACTATTACAAATTACCATTTGCCATGCAGTAGCTTAGTTCACAGGTTTCTACAACTCTTTTTTCATAGGTCCTGCTTTACCTTGGTCTTAACCACCCAGCAGAAAAGTATAAAAACGAAGTATAAGAAGTAAAGCCATGCTGTGATGTTGAGTTGTAGGGGATTCAGGTCAACAATTTCTGACATTGCCAGTGAAGCGGAAGACCCAATATTATTATGGACATCTGAACTCTTTTAGAATATTTTGCTGAGTTTACACACCTATAATATTTAAATGATGGAACGTAACAAAAAAAGGGGATACAGATGAATGTCCATTTGGTATCTGTGTATTCAAAGTGGTTAGGATAGATATATAGTTACATTCTCTTAATGAATAGAATAATTTGTTCTATTGGTGTTTGTAAATAGGATCTCAAGTCTGCATCTTGTACAGCAATTAACCACTAAGAATAATATATGCAGTGTATTATTTGTTGAAACTGTCCTAGCGATTTGATTTGGAGCTGTCTCATTGCTATTTGTTTATCAATAAAATTATGAAAAAATAAATAGATAAATAAAAAATAAAAAAAAGAAATGCACAATTTTTTTTAGGGAGATATGCTTTTGGCTATTTGTTCTTATTTACAATTTATGGAACCTCAAATTGCCGCTGTCAAAATTGGTGGGAAAAGAGCTGTCCAGTGCTCTTACAGTTCTGATGTTGTAGGAAGCACTCTGCACTGGAAAGGGTTACTCATAAACAAAAGGTGCTTTGTGGTCCACCTCATTGGAATCAGCAAGTTGTAAATATAATTGTGAGCTCACAATTCAGTCATTTTTACCATAATAACTCATCCACTCAGCTAATAATAGTAAAGCTATTATTAGTTAATCAATATTGTTAATAGGATCAATATTTTTCTTTTTCTCTTTTTTTAAAGAGAATAAAAATTTAAAAAAAACCATTAGCAACAATACAGAATTTCACTTAACGAGATCATAGGAATTCAACAATGACTGTTATATTTCATACTGTCATCTTCAAATTAGCTGTCCTGATGACCAGATATAAGCATCCAAAATTGGGCAAAAAATTTAAAAAGAAGAAAAATATTAAGTATTAGAAAGAATGAAGGAAAGATATACATGTATATACACAGGAGAGCTTGGATAGTTGTATTGCTGAGCTCTGCTGGTCTATTGAAAGGAACAGTTAGTGCTCAGTTTGTTTAGTAGCCATTCTTCTTCATGAACTGCTGTATGTTTCCTCTTCCTACTTGGAAGATAAATTTTAAAATGTCTAGCTAATTGAGGCAAACACTGGTAGTGACCAGTTGTTAAATAAAATGTTGAGTAAGAAGGGAGAGATTTATTTTTATTCTAACCCAAAATGATAAAACTTAGGAAAAAAAATATTTTTTGTTTGTTTGTTTGTTTTACTTAGCCAAGGTATTTCCTTGCTGAATTGGTAACTCTTCAGTGGCCAACTCTGCTGCTACAGGACTTGTATGTAGCAGATTCTTCATAGGTATTTCATAAGTCAGTACTTTTGGAAAAAATATAATCAATTATATCTCTCTATAATGGGGACCTTGGAAAACCTGATGATTTTAAAAACAAACCACTGGCCAATGATTTGTTTACAATTAGAGTAGCCTACCCAATAAATTGCACATCCAATAAATTGGTGAATAGCATCAGGAAGGATTTGAGTAATTAAGCAAAGAATGTAATACTCCTTTTGTATAAAACCATAATCTATCCTTGTTATGAACTGGATTCAGTTAAGAAAAAGATTAGAAAGCTGGAAAATATCCAGGGAAGTGAAATTTAATATCAAACCAGTTAGAAATAATAGTACAAAAAGTATTTTGAATAGAATCCTGTTAGTTTAGAAAATATTACCCTAGATTAAATATACTTGGAATTTATAAAATCATAAAGGGTATAGACCTTGTAAAATGGAAATAAATAAGCTTAATAATTAATGTAAATTTTACAAAAGAAATTTTATAGGATTTAACCTCAGGATAATAGAGGTGAAAAACAAGTTTTAGTTAAAGAGTTCCAAGTAAAATTATTTTTATTTGGAAAAATGAAAACAAATTTGAATTAGCGGTGTTGAAAATGCATCATGTTATCTTTTGTAAAGACAACGTTTTGCATATTTCAAACTGATTCCTTAAAAATTAGCAAACTTACATGGAAAGGATTTGGATGTTCTAGGGAGGAAAAAAATGTAGTATCTTTTGAGAGAACATAGAGAGTAGTCTAGTTTCTAGGAGTGTGGACTCTAGAGGCAGGCTGCCTGGCTCACCTCAGTGGTATGTCTTGGTGAGCTGATTTTAGCCTCGAAAGATGCATTTCATTGGAAGTCTGAAATGAGTTTTAAAGGACTGAAAACCAAATTGTCAGCAGGATTGTTCCTTCTGTACTTTTTAGGGAAGGGTATACAGGGTGTCCAGGGTCTCACTACTAGATCAGACTCATAGTGATCCGCCTGTTTGCAGCCTCCCAAGAGCTGGGATTACAGGCAGGTGCCATCACACCCACTCTCAATTTCTATCTCAGTGTGCCCCAGGGGCGGGACCAGCACAGTAGGCCGGGGATCGAACTCCTGGCCCCTGTGCCTGCTTGAAGATGTTTTAATCCACTGAGCTATCTGGCCAGCCCTTGCTTTGTTATTTCTTGACTGACTAAAACTGATTTAATTTAAAGACTTGATTATATTGGAATATTTTGCTGAATTCACATACCTACAATATTTAAATGACAACGGAATACCCTTCTCTGACAAAACTAAATAAAAAAAGGGGATACAAATGAACGACCATTTTGTATCTGTATATTCAAAATAGTTAGGATAGATATACAGCTACTTTCTCTTAATCCAATGGATAGAAAGATTTGTTCTAATAGTGTTTGTGGACAGGATATCATGTCAGCATCTTGTACAATGAACAACCACTAAGAAGACAACAATATGCAATGTATTAATTATTGAAACTGTCCTATTAATCGGTTTTGAAACTGTCTCATTGCTATTTGTTCTCAATAAAATTATTATTTTTTCTCAATAAAATTATTTAAAAAATAAAGCCAGTCATCCCCCCACACACAAAAAAATTAAGACTTGATTGTAACAACAACAATAGAAAAGTTGCTATGCATAGATTTTGATATATGTTTGGTTGGAGAAAGTTTGTGATTCTTTATTTGGTTAAAAATTTTGACATTAGCCAGAGAGATGGCTCAGTAGAATAAGTAGTTACCTGGAAAAAAAAAAAAAAGTAGTTACCTGGCAAGTGCAAGGGCCTGAGTTCAATCCTCAGCTCCAAAAAAAATTTTTTTTTTGACATATTGGAGCAGAATTGAATATATTTATTTTCAACAATAGGACTGAATACCTGTCTTATCTTCCACATATACCCTTTTGGATGGTGTTGTCATTTTGCAACTTTCCATCTTAAATATTAGCTTAAAGTTTTTCATCCAGACAAATATCCAACGAAGAATTTATGAAAAGAGCATGTGGCATAACTTAGCTAAAATAACTTAGCTAAGTCCCTTTAAAATAGCTCTAGACTTTAATAATTCTAGTTCTTGCCAAAGGATCAGAAATATAAAGATGAGATGTATGAAGTGGTAGTGGCACAAAAATCCAATGCTTCAAACAAGTGCAAAGAAAAAAATATTTATTGCTGTTAAACAGTATTTGGGATGCTTGACAAAACAATGAAAAAATTTCAAACTTAATAAATGATTCAAATTAGGCTTAAATAAAAACTTTTCAACTCCAAATTACTTAGCTTGGCAACAAAATCTATAATTACCTTCAATCCGTTTCTTGGATCCTCAAGCCACCATTATAGTTAATGAAACCTTTAGAATCCTGTGTTTATATCTGAATTTTTAAGAGTCAGTGACATCAAACTAGAAAAAGAGAATCATCAAGCAAGTGACAATGAAAACAGGTCAATGTAAAGACTGAATGATGTGAGTGACTTGAGAAATTCTGGTTTAAAAAATATTCCCTTGGCGTGTTACCTTCATGAGGTTTTTAAGAAGCAAGATAACACACACCTGGAACACATCACCGTCCAGTCTTATGGTATGAAGTTAGCCTAGTCCTCAATGATGTCATTGCTGGTTTCGGCCCATGAGAGGAAAAGATGATGTGGATAGATAAATGTTTACTGTGCCTTCTGGTTTTATGGTATTGATTTTAGACTACATAAATTTAATTTGTTTATGTCTGGTGTTTTTGTTAAAAGGAGTTGAATTGTCTAGACAATGGGTGTTTTACTTAAAAGACCATTTTAAGAGAAACTAGCATTTATAATGAATCACACTAAAAAAATTTCCCTTTGTAAAACAAAAACCCAAAGAAAAGCAACAGCCAGTTAGTAAAGACAGCTTGAGTAGTCAAGATATGTGAATTCATAATCAGAGAGACTCATGCTGAACTCCTGATTGTGCCACTTAGAGCAGTGGAATTTTGGCAAATTATCTAACTTTCCTCACAACTTGCTTTCTTTTTATATAATAATGATGATAATGATAGCTGCCTAGTTGTTTTTTGAGAAGTAAATATATATATGTGTGTGTATTGAATTGTCTTGTACCTGATACATAAATATCGTTTCACGAATATCTTTAGTTGAGCTGTTGTGGCTACTTTGATGTCCTGAATCAATTAAGAATGCGACCTTTCGTGGTCTTTTGACTTGAAAGAAGATCCACAGCTGTATTAGCCAGATCTAATGAGTAAGGTGGGTGAAGACACATGCCCTTTTCTGTCGCACAGCACTCAGGAGTTACATTCAACACATTTTGATCACGTCCTATGAAGGGTTTCCTAAACTGCTTTGGAAAGTGACAACAACAACAAAGGAATGTGTGAGAGAGCCAGAGCCAGGTACTTAAGGGAGGGGAGTATTTGGAGGAACATTAATGACAATGCATCTTTTGCTGTAATAAATTTTAAAAATTTGTGTACTCACTGTGTATTTTGATCACCTTCTTGTACTTTTCAGATACCAATTTCTGGAGTAAAATTGCTCCAGACTTTTATCAGATTCATATGACAACCTTATAGTCGACTATAGGTTTTGTTTATTTTCATGTGTGTGGTTGTGTAGAACAGGTATACATCAAAGACTTTACAGTGAATTGGTCGAGGGAAGAAGCTATGAATTAGGAAATACCTTGATGTTGATCGTGACTCCAGCCTTGTACTGACCTTGGTTAAGCCGCTTAACTTCTTAGGGCATTTGTAACTTCACTTGTAAAATGGAGCTAATGTTATCCACTTCGTAGATTTATTTTGGGGTCTCAATGACTCAACGTAGTATGAACTGCATACTAATAAGCATTCATTTAATAGTAGTCATTATTTTAGTAAAATTATATAAAATGCAAATACACACTCCTAGAGTTTAGAGGGGATATCAAAGTGAAATGACATGCTTAAAGTATTTGGAATTAGAATTTAGTGCCTGTGTTAGAGATACAAATGGCTTTATAGCAATAGAGAAACTAGTCAGGAATTTTTAGTTTGGAATGCAGTTCAAATGAAAAGAGGTGGAGAAAATAGTGCCTGACCTGAGTTTTGAAAAATAAATAGCATGCCTCTCGAGAAGGGGAGAAGGGGCTTTCTAAGTGTAGAAAACAGTGTAATTAAAAGCTCTGAAGAATGGAACGTAGTGTTCAAGGAATAATAAATATTATGATGTGCAGTGCTATTAGGAACAGACTTTGTGGAAATGCCAATTTGGTGATAAGACCGAAAGACTGATAGGGCCTAGTTTGTTAGATGCCGTGTTCGGGAGTTCAATCTTGCTGCCTTGTTGTTTGGAAGATACCTTTATGCGGAATGTGGGAAGTAGAGTTGGAAAGGTTAGAGTGAGTGAGAAGTGTTAAAATAGTACACAGATGTTTAGTTGAAATCTGATTGAATCCTAGGCAAGGCAGTGGCCAAAAGGAGTGCAGCAAAGGACTGCATGCGTACAGAAGACTGGTTGGGGGGAAACCAAAGGCACTCACGAGCCATTGTCCTAGGAGTGGGCCGTGAAGGATGAAAGAAGTAAAGATTTCACCAGGTGGATGGAGAAATAGTGGCTCCGTTCATAGCAAGCAGCATCTTAGTAGGTAAGTTTTTGTTTTTTGTTTTTGCAGTCCCAGGGATTGAACTCAGGACCCTGCGCTTGCCAGGCAAATGCTTATTCTACTGAGCTATCTCCCCAGGGCTATCTTATTAGGTAAGCTTGAGGGCAAGGCAGTTTCTGGATATAAGGGGTATGCAGTACGTTTAGGTACTTTAGGTAGAAACAACTAAAATGTCCATGGATATTTAGACTGCAGCTTAAATGGAGAGTCTAATAGCAAATGTAAAAGAATATTATTAGAACTGAAAAAAATAATATATTGTTTGGTGATACCTTTGAAAACATGAGGTAATTTTAATTATTGATACTACCCTATAGTCAACATGTAAGAGTACATAGCATACATATTCTTTGTGTACTCTACAAAAGATTTTAAGTGGAATTCAGTTACTACCAGGGTCATATTGTTTTAGCCTTTTTATAAGGTGTCAGAGACTCGGGGATTCTGGAACTCACTTCTCCAAGTGCTTTGCCAGAACTTGTTTTGTCAGTTCACATAAACTCCTCCTGCTAGGGCTTTTGCTTGAATGGCAGCCTTGTAATCCTCTTGTGAGAATTAACGGGGTGGCTTTACCTATAAATAGCATTCATGTCCAAGGGTTAGGTGCAAAGGTGTAGCCATGGTGACGGGAGATTGCCTAGCCTGCCAGCCTTTTTAATACAGGGTTAGTCCCTAAAGCATTTGTCAGCTTTTGCCTTCTCATCATATTTCTAGTATCTTGAGGAATAGCTCATGAAAAAAACACCTTTTCTTGGAAAATGAAATGTGAAGTTGTTCTACAACTTAACTTCTTTTTCTCCTCATCCCTCAACCCTGCTCCTGCCTCAACTTCTCAAGTGCTGGTATTCTAGGTCTGCACCACCATGCTCAGCTGGATTTAACTTATTAATAATATTATTTTACTGTTTCATTCAATGACATTTAAATCCTTCTAATAATTTAAAAACTGTAAATGACATGATTTTAATTTGGCCTTCACAATGGACAGTTATTGCTATTTAATAGAGGAAGAAACAGACTAAGATTGAGTAATCTTCTCAAGATCTCAGAGCTAATAATAGTTGAGATACACCTTCAATATCTTTCAGTACAGTAAATACTCTTTTATATCTTCTAATATATTATGCAAATGTGATCAGTGCCATAGGAAGAGTATTTTAAAATTTTATTATTCAAATTGAAAGATAAGAAGATGAAAAACAGACCTGATTGGAGCATGATAGGAAAGAAAGAATATAATGGTCAGATATTGTTTATGACCAGAATCTCTGATAAGTCAGAGTGACACTTCTTACTTTGAACAGAAAAAAGTTGAACAGAATAATCAGAAATTGAAAACTAAAAATTGATCCTTCACCTACAGCATGTTGTCTTTTCATTTGGAAGACAGAAAGAGTCTAAAAAAGAACCCCAGTTAGGATACCACATGGGCCTGTGAGGGGAGGAGCAGCCTAGCCAGCTGTGGCTGCTTTGCCCTAGTGCAGCTACGAGCATCTTTTAGTAAATCCAACATGAATTCCTCACCACATACATATGTGTATTCTTTCTCATCTTGGATTTTTCCTTATTACAAAACAAAGAACTTAAACAAAAGTTATCTAAAATAACACCTCAGGAGCTGGGGAGATGGCTCAGTGGAATAAGCGCTTCCCTGGCAAGCGCAACGGCCTGAGTTCAATCCCCGGTTCTGAAAAAACAAAAAACAAAAAACAAAAAACAAACACCTTAGAATGTTTGCTTCCTGAGTTAAAGGGTTATCATAATCAGCCTGGTGTGGTGGTGCCTATCTGTAACCCCAGTATTCTGGAAGGCAGAAGCAGAACATTATCCCAAATTCAAGCCCAGCTTGGACAGCACTGGGGCAATGTAGAAACTCAGGAAGATCCTATCTGAAAGTAAAGAAAATAAAGAAAAACATGCAAAAGAGGGTCATGAATGATGCTCAATGCAAATGGTCTGGGTCTAGTTCCTAGTAGTGGGGAAAAGTCATTGAATTCACAAGGAAAGGAGTAATTCTGAAGTTGTAATTGCTTGCACTATCTATAAACACTAAGTATTACATGTATTTGTACAAAATGAATAGTTTTCCATTTTGTATATTCTTCCAATAAATTAAATTAAAGTCATTCGAAGACTACATTGATGGTTTGAGGTCACATGAAAGAAAGACTTTGAAAGTGGTTAATGAAAAAAAAAAAAAAGAAAGAAAGTGGTTAATGAATAATTGGAGAGAGTTAACTACTCTCAGCTGTGTGTAGGGCTTGCCCTGGAGTTGCTGGGAGACCCCAGTACCTGCAGTTCATATTACTGGACACACGAGGGCAGCATAACCATATACAGGCCTGCTGTGGGGGTTGACTGAACCCAGAGGCAAGTACACAGCCCGGAAGCTCGTAAATGAAGTTCGTTGATGTTGCTCAACTAACTAAAAAACAAGACCAATGTATAGAAGAGAAAAAATACATTTATAATTTTTTTATGATTTATTATCTTAGTAAATGGACATTTGCTTTTGAAAAAGAATCTGCAGTTACATATTTAAAAATAAAAGAGAGAGAGCAAGATATGGAAGGAGGAAGAAGCTAGGAAGAGAGAGTTTTTTTTGTGTTTCTTAGTGCAACCGTATGTAATCTTTGAGCACACGTGTCTACTTATATCTCATGCCACCATGCTATTCATGACATTTTTGGGCTAGATATTTAAAGATTACTAGGCGTTAGTTTCAACTATAAAATTGTGAACTATAATATGCCTTCATAGGATTGAAAAAGATTAAATCGGACAATGCAGGTAGATGTGTAGATTTTTTCCAAGACCTTCCTCTATTTGAATCTTCACAACTGTGTATCAGAGACCAATGTCCAAGAAAGAATTTGTAATTCTTAAATTGGGGGTACAGATAAAAAGTGTAAGATTTAGTTTGAATCTAAGAGAGAGCTCTCACATGTGTTTATACAGAAGAAACGTATTTCTTTTTCTTTTGTTTTGAGAGAGAGTCTTGCTATATAGTGTGGTGGATTGGCCTTAAGTTTGCTTATGTAGGCTGAGCTGGCCTTGAACTCATGGCAATCCTCCTGCCTCAGCCTCCTGATTGCTGGGATTACAGGCATGCACCACAACGTCTGGAAGATGGAACATTTATTTTTCAAAGATGTAAACTATTGCTCTTGACTTGTTAACTGGGTAGTGACTTTTCTATTTAGAAACTAATCCATTATTCATGAAAGCAATGCTCTTAAAAAATAAAATGCTGAAAAGGTTCCTAAGAAAAGGACAACTCAGACTGAGGAAATGTTTTTTGAGTTTCATCAGACTTTTTTGGTATTAGGACAGACTGGAGGCTTCAAGCTTTTTACATGGCTGACTTAAACTTCAAGTTTGAGGGAACTCGGTCTTCCTGAGATTTGAATCCATACACCATAATCATTTGCCCATATCCTCCAGAGCTTTAAACATGGTTTAAACTTTTTGAAGATGAAAGACCTGAAACCAGAAGGCAGATACTATACAAATACCAAAGTGAATAAACTAGAACTTAGAGAAGCAAGAGGGAAAGGCCATGAAAGAGATTCCAAAGGTGGCCTTACATGTTGGGATTTGGAGAGGAAGGGCAGGAAGGAGAAACTCCCATGCGTTGTGGAATGAATCACCCCCCTTCTTGTTCATAAGTTAAAAGTTCTAACTTCTATAAATTCACAATGTGAGTATATTTGGAGGTAGGTTATTGAAGGGGGTAAGAAAATGAGGTCATTAGGATGGACTTTCATGCGCAGAGTTGGTCTCCTCCTCAGGAAAGGCGATTAGGATATAGACACACACAGAAGGGAGACCATGGAAAGAGTAGATTGAACACGGCCACATGTAAGCAAGGGACAAGGCTATGCTCTCAGGGATCGTTTCTGTAGTATGTAAGCAAGGGATGAGGCCTCAGAACAAACCATTGCTGCCCGGACCTTGTTCTAGGATTTCTATCTTGTAGAACTGTAAAAAAGCAAATTTTTACTGTGTAAGCTAACTCAGTTTGTGGTACTTTGTTAAGCCAATTTTGGTAAATTTATACGGAGGGGAAATCAGAAATAAAGGCATGGAGGCAGGAACGCATGTTTTGTGGTGGAGAATTGGTAAGAAAATAATGATTTCATATCACAGAATGTATAATTAATGTGTTGGAAAGACAAGCTGATAGGACAGTGTTCTAAAAAGGGATTTAACCAAGCAAACTCTGTTTAGAAGTCTGAAACAGACGAAACTTCAAATGCCATGTTTCTAGAGCTGAATCTGAGAGCGATGTGAAAGATTCCATTAGAGACTGAAAACAAAAGCTACATTTATGTGAAAAAGTCTGGCTTGTGGAATTTGAAGGAAGTGGTACACATATCAATTATCATTTAAAGTAAGAGTCAATCATGCTTGACGGCAAGGAAGGGAATACCTGAATGCACCAAAGTGGTTTTGAAATTGACCAGTGTAATAGTGGTTTGAGGTTGACCAGTTGACCCTAGTGGTCAATGATAAGGCAGATGTCTGAAAGTTGACCCTTCCCCATGAGGGGTAACGAGACAGGCTGGATTCAAGGCTAAGAATGTCATGTTAATGCAAGAAGAAAAAACATAGATAAATTCTATGAGAGAATATTTAAAAGGACAGACTCCCTTTTAAGGGTAACTAAAGTACTTTTAAGAGTGAGGTTATCTACTATATGATTTACTGTTATACCCATTATGTAATTTAAGTCATTTGCATTCTTATAATGTAAGTATCTTCTGTTGCTCCAAATTAATTGAAAACATTAACACAAACACAAATGCGTTGTGTCATTAGTTCAGGAAAAGCCTAAAACAAGGGATTGTGTTTCATGTTTGAATTAGTGCTGAAGAGAGAAAGAACATTCACAGAAAAGCAGAAACAAGTGAGACTAAATATTTATTGAAAATAGAAGCCCTGAGTGAATTTGAAGTATTTGGGGGAAAAGTGGGCCTTTTGCTGACTTTTTTTTTTTAATTGAATAGGAATTTAGTCAAGTTTCTGTTGCTAATACCACAGTATCACAATGGTATAAAGAAGTTTATTTTGGCTCGCAGTTCTGGTACAAGGTCAAAGGGCTGCATCCAGTGATGGCTTTCTTGGAGGAGTCCCAAGGTGATGAGAGAATTCACATGGTGAGACATACAGAGTCCATGTGGGTATGTGTGTTCTGGTATCTGTCGTCTTACAAAATCATGAGTATTCAGTTATGACTTTACATAACCCTAATCATCTCCCAGAGACCCCAGTTTGAAAAATTGTGGAAGGATAAAGGTTTTGTCCTCTAAGACCTCACAATGGGGATTAAACTTCAGCATGCTTCTAGTTTGAGGGGTTTTGTTTTTGTTTTAGTTTTTGGCTGATCCAAGCTGCCTTAAGGGAGGTCTGGTAAGGTATGTGGAGCTGGGGATTGAACTGTAGTGTCCTGTGCCTGACTGCATTTGTATAAGCAGGCCCTTAAGCAACTGAGCTAACCGGGCAACGCCCCCCACCCCTGCATGTTTCTAGGTTGGACTTCAAGAAGGGATAACTCATGCAAACCATTCCACTAAACCATATGGAAGTGCAGTTACCATAAAATTTAGGAACACTTTATATGACAATTCATATCCTTTACAGATTTTTTCATATATACTTTCAGAATATTCATACACGGCAAAAATATTGAAGAATCCTTAAGTATCAGAAAAACATCAACTAACTTGGCAATGACTTGTCAAAGATCTTTATTTTTCTCAACACCACTAATCTCCTAAGAGTATTGCTAATGAACTGTATGCAACTTCAATTTCAATCCAAAGCTTTTTGGTTTTTTTGTGCCTCTCAAGCCCATCATCACTGGCTCATGGCAATGTGAATATATGATGCTAGCAACAACAGGCCAAGTCTTTAAATGGCAATAGAAAGAGTGATTGGTTAAAGGCTAAACAGTAGAGGCTAAAAATTGTGGCTGATTTTCGGTTTTTGTTCTTACTGGAATGGCCAAGCAATGCACATGGCAATATAAATTGCTATAGATATCATCCAAACCTTTTTGCCTTGAAACAATAGAAAAGTTTGTTATTTTACCACTTCAAAATCTATTATCTAGGAACATAGTGTTATAATAGGTAAGATCTCAGAGAAATTTTAAAAAGGCAACTCAGAGAGCTGAGGAGATAGCTCAGTGGCATAAGTGCTTGTCCAGCAAGCACAAGGTCCTGAGTTGGATCCCTAGTACCACATGTAGTGCCTGCATGCCATGCCGACCCCAGATCCCCAGGTGTGCCACGCCTGCCATGGAGCCGAGTGTGGTGATGCGCACCTGTAATTCCAGTGCTGGGAAGGCTGAGACAGGAGGATCACTTCAAGTCCAAACTGCATAGTGAGACCTTGTATCAAACAAAATAAAACAAAACAAAAGGAAATGAAAGAAAACAAAAAAATCAAAACAAGACAATTCAAGAAGGAAAAAATAATCAGAGTAAGCTACATAATAGTGTAATAGTAAATACAAATTACAAAAAAGGAAGAGAGAAACTGTGAATATTTGACTCCTCAAACATTATCAAGATGGGTTATTGTCAAATCAAATATGAATTATATACAATTCAACCACTGAAGATGTTACTGTGGGTTGATTTGAGAAAACCTCACACAAATGGCAGAAGGTTTTGGTGGGCCTCAAAGTTGGAAGTATTCTCTGAAAACTGTTTCAGTCTCATTATCTTGAACAAGATTTCTCAATCTGGGCATTTAGACTGGATAATCCTTATCTTAAATAAGATTTCTCAATCTTGGCAGTTAGACTAGATACTTGTTGTGAGGGACTGTTCTGTGCAGTGTGAGATATTTAGCAGTGTCCCTGGCTTCATGAACTAGAAATCTGCAACAAACCTCATTCCATCCCAGTTGTGACAATCAAAAATTTCTCCAGACGTTGCCTAGATCATGGAGGGCGCGCACAAAATTGCCCTGGTTGAGTATCATTGATTTAGCATATAGAAGATAAAGATGTGTAAGGAGAGGATTTCTCTCATTTCAGTGTCTTTGCAAGCAAGCAAATAAAGAGCAGAAAAATTTTCGTATAGTTTAAGGAATCTGCCAAATTCTTTAAAGAAGGTAGCTTGATTCATTCTGCTTGTGATGTTGATTGGTCCCAGAAGAACAACATCAGATATACTGATGAGAGACACCCTGGTTGTCATGAAGATAACATAAAGTCTTACATCTATTTTACTGAGGGTGATGACTGTACTTTTCCTGAGATTCCCTGAATAATACATGCACACACACCAATTTTTGATGATTCATTAAAATTACAGTTTAGGAAATATGAAGCACATAAAAGATATACATAGAACCTACTCATATTTTATTTTCCAGTTTCAAATACCAAGTGAATTTATTCTTTTTCCATTTACATTGATTTCAGTAAACTCATCAGACACAGTTTTAGTCATATGGCTAGCTAAACAGCTTTAGAGCGTATGACTCTATGAGAATAGGCAGCTTTGGATAATTTGGAAAAATTTAGTTTTAAAGAATGATGAGGTGATAGAGACTTAAACCAGGAGAATGCTCACCTTAAGATAATTAAAAAGATGAAATGGAAAGAGTATAAGGCCAGATATTTGTATAAATACAGATATTTGTAGAATGTATGATATCCATAGTGTATGTTGTCATCTTTATATCCTATTTCATAGAAATTATAAAAATAATCACAAGAAAATATTATTCAAGAAAATATTTTCCTGGCTTAAAATTCATCTCACTTAAAAAATGTAGGATGAATTTTCCAATTTGAGTCTGACTAATATGAATCTAAACAGGAAATCTGATCCTTTTGAATATACCTGTCAAAAGCCTTTGATGTATTTAGCATGAACCAGGTGCTGTGATAGAAGCTACACTCTTATTAGAGACTAATCTGTCTAACTCCCTATGAAGAAACTTACAAGATAAATCAAGTTTTACAAAGAGTGTCAGTACAGTTAAACGTTATAGGTAGTACACAGATCTTCTCAAAGGAAAGGGAGATCAGTTACACAACTATACAGCAGGAAAAATGTGGACTTATGTTATACATCTATTAACAGTGTCCTGTTTCACTGTACCCTTACCAGTGGGGTGTATGATCACTTAAATTGTTTTGGTAATTTGGTAAGTAAAATTGGTATCTAATTTTAATTTCCATTTATATGTTGGAGAGGTCAATTTTTCCAAGTACTGTATATGGTTCTCATGTGAATTTCCTGCCTTGTCACTTGTCTACTTATACCCTTTTTCCTGATTCCTTCTTAAATTTAGTGCCCTCAGTCCCTATCTTCTCACCCCTACAAGCTCTTTTTAGAATATTTTAATTCTCTGATCCCTTAAGTTGTATTCTAATAGGGCATTTTCTGTGAATAACTTTTCTGATTTTGTTTAGTGCAGCAAACTAAAATTCTTTTTCGGGCTGGTGAGATGGCTCAGTGGTCTAAAGCACCTACTTAGAACAAGCTTAGCAAAGCACAGGGACCGCGGTTCAATCCACCAGCACCACATGCCA
>NW_004524764.1:4324140-4330328 GCF_000260255.1 Octodon degus | reverse complement strand
TAAAAAAAAATAAAAAATAAAATTCTTTTTCTACAATTAGTGAAGATTGCCAAATCACTTCAAATTTTGAATTTGTAAGTTTTATTAGGTTCCTAACTTTGGAAAACTTTGCTCTCATAAATTGAAAATTTCTTTTCACTTTAAAAGTTAGTGATGCTAGTGATTGAACTGAGGGCCTTGCATTGAGCTTAAATTTTGAGATAGGATCCCCCTGAGTCAGCATGGTACTTGGGATCCTCCTGCCTCAGCTTTTCTAATAGCTAAGATTATAAGGGTGCACCACTGTGCCCAGTGAAGAGAACTTTTCAAATGTTCCTTATGGAAGATTTTAGAACCTTTATTGTTGACATTGGTACCTAAGGGGGATTACTCTAATAATGAAAGTATATTTTCTTCCTAGAGAATATTTTTTATTCTTATCTTAATAAAAATGTCCTTAGAAGAGAAGTTAAGGTGAGTATGAAATAAAACTGATCTACATGATAATCTAATCATAAAAATCCAAAATATAGACAAATACTAAAGATAAAAATCCTTTGATTTAGAATCTTTGGTAATTCAGGCAGGATTTAGATCTGGTCTACTTATACAATGAATTTGTGGAAATTTAAGTAATATTAATGTTTGTTTTTTCTTTATGTTTATGCATTTGAGAAAGTTATATGGTTAGCAGCATTGCAGATTCCTAATTCGATATCTTTAATACTATTTAAAATAAAAATTTTAAAATACTTCTTGAACAATTTTTTATCCATTTATTCTAACTTCACAGATTTTTACTATTAAATATATGTTTCCATGTGATACAATCACATCATTTGCACTTGCTTTTAAAAAAATTGTAATGAAACTAGTAGCTGTCATTTTCAAATCATCAATTTTATTTATGCCATTGTCAACCACAGGGCAAATGGTAGAGCCACTACAGCTGATGGTACAACCAAATATTGCTTGTAATGTGAAATGAAGAGAAGTGAACACCCCCTTCATTTTCTTACGTGCTGTAGTTCTGGTTACCCATGTGATGGAATACTGTGTTCCTTTCTCATATCAAAGAGAATGAATACAGCTACCACAACTATGGACTTAAACGTTCAGGAAACATCACTGCTACCTGAGGCCTCATTCATTCTATCTCTCTTGGGAAGACAAAGCATTTGGAGAACTGTTCCAGCAGTAATTGTAAAGCCCATGAGAATACAAAGTTGTCTGTTACAAGGAAAGGAGCAGAGAATATTTTACTGGTTGAATGTTTGTTCTCGAAGCTAGACAGAGACTTAAATAGAATTTAAAATGCTTGTGAGTTTAACTCACTCTTTAAGGAACAGATGACTGTGTAGCAACTGTCATGACTCCACGTAGTGCTTACTGGGCTGCCTTTCCAGCTGGAATGTCAAGGACCAAAGCAGTGGTTCACAAATTGCAGTGGTATATCAGTCACTTGGAAAGCTTGTGAAATATGCAGACCTCCAGGCTCAGCCATAAAGATTTTGCTCTCGTAGGTGTGTGGTGGAACCCAGGAGTCTGAGTTTACTAGATGTTCCAGAAATTGTGATACAGATGCCTGGAGAACCAGATTCTGAAATGCCAGGTGGACAAATAAAACCCTGAAAGAGGTCGTGTTGGGATGAGAAGAGTTATACAGCTTACAGCTGAAGGAAAGTGGGGCTTTCATCCATGCTGAAGACTGTGAAAAAAGGGAATTGTTCACATGAAAGCTCTTAGCTAGAGTCATCAAATCTTTCAGGTCACTTTTAAAAGTGACCTTAAAAATTCACTGGATCCTTCTGGATTGTTGACGAGTCCGTTAAGAGGAATGTGTTTGGTCCTGTGCCTGTCCAGTCTCACCCTGGACTGTTCTAATCACTGCAACAACTAGCCACAGAGGTAGAAGGAACTTGTATTTTTTTTCTAAAACGTATACATTTTTGTTAGATTTTTAAGAAGAGAGAGGAGTAAAATATTATTTTTAAGTCCAAAAGGAAATTCCTAGCATTCTTCCCAAATTCAGTTTGTACTAATGCTTCAAGAGATATTTATGTGAGTTCAGACTTAAATGTTGCCAATATGGATTTTGTTTAGACTTCTTAGCAAAAATTACTTATTAAGCATAAAAATTATTTTCTATATCTGCAATTATTTTATCTCCATTAAATTAAAGTGAAAGGTATCTTCTTCCAAAATATATTTTGTCTCACATCACCTATATCTTTGTTAGCAATGTAAAAACGGAGATGGTGTCGCTTAATGAATTCTGTTTCCATACCTTCTTGCACAACCTATGTCCTTTTTTTTTTTCCATAATTTTATTGAGAAACAAATAGCAATGAGACAGTTTCAAATCAAATTGGTAGGACAGTTTCAATAATTAACACATTGCATACATTCTTCCTGGTGGTTGATTGCTGTACAAGATGCGGACATGATATCCTATTTACAAACACCATTAGAACAAATCCCTATATTCATTAAGAGAATGTAACTATATATCTATCCTAACCACTTTGAATACACAGATACAAAATGGACATTCATCTGTATCCCCTTTTTTTGTTAAGTTCCATCATTTAAATATTATAGGTATGTAAACTCAGCAAAATATTCTAAAAGAGTTCAGAGGTCCATAGTAATATTGGGTCTTTGGCTTCACTGGCAATGTCAGAAATTGTTGACCTGAGTCCCCTACAGTTCAACATCACACCATGGCTTTACTTCTTATACTTTGTTTTTATACTTTTCTGCTGGATGGTTAAGACCAAGGTAAAGCAGGACCTATGCAACAAGAGTTGTAGCTTTTGGGTCTGATAAGGTCAGTGAAATCCCCTGAGATCCTGTACCTCAGATTGTAAAACCTTTGTCAGTGTCAGCCATGTGGATGAGTCACGGCCATTGCTTGGCCAATGTGCTCTCTGTGAAAGCCTGAGAGAATGTTTTCTCTCCATGGCACAACCTATGTCCTTTATCTCTTCCCCACCCCCCCCCAACCAAGGATTGAACTCAGGCCCTTGTGCTTGCCGGGGATGCGCTTATTCCACTGAGCCATCTCCCTGGCCCTTATGTCCTTATTTGTACTTCTCTTGTTTCAGCAAGCCTTCCTGTGTGCAGTTCATATCATTCTTTTATCTTTTTTTCTCATACAATTTTTTTTTCTTTTTTTTTTTTGTACCAGGGATTGAACTTAAGACCTTGATCTTGCCAGGCAAGTGCTTATTCCACTGAGCCATCTCCTCAGCCCAGGATTTTTATTTAACACATTATCGTCACTATTACTCGAATTACTCTTGAGTTCTCTTATATTTATATTTATGTTTATATTCGTTAAGGATGAAGTTCATATCTTTAATTTCATTTGCTCCTTTTTAGCAGGCCATTTGTGTTTTCTCACTTCCGGCATCCACCTTCCAGCAGTGGACAGCCATCTGAATAGAATCATGTGCTATATATGCTGGGAAGCTGTGAAATAAAAAGGGAAAGGAGCTACTGAATGCAACTTATCATCTCTGAAAGCTGCAGTGGCCTACTCAGTGCCTAGTGCCATAATTATGCCAGGGAGGCGTGTTTTCTGGGGAGCCTGCTGACTGATGTAGGGGCCACAGCCACATTACTCATAGCAAGGAGAGCCTTGAGAGCACGTCAAGACCGCTTGCTCGAAGGAGATAAACTGGTTTAGAGAACACTCAATTCTGTCCTCCTTGAACTTAAAGTCACTGTTTTTTTTTTTCGCTAATATTTACAGAATCTAAGCAAAGATCCACAAGGTTTCTTTGATGGCTACTTCCTTTGTTAGTTTCAGAGGTTTACTCATATCTTTGGCATAGGTATTTTACATCAGTCTCAAAAGCCATGATTTAAGTAAGCTGGAATGTCTAGCTTTGGGGGAAATTTGTGAACTGAGAGGCTTCGTATGGATGCTACCAAAATTGGAGTTTCTATCTCCTCCTACTAAGTTTTATTCTTTTATACTACTTTCCTTTCTCCCTTAGAAAATGGCATACAGTAAGTGCTAATTATTGTTGAATTAAATAGATATTTGTCTCTTTTAAATATCTTGTCTCTTAAGGGCTGGCCAAATAGCTCAGCTGATTAAAGCACCTGCAAGCAGGCTCAGGGCAGGGCTAGGGGTTTGATCCCTGGGCCTGCTGGGCTGGTCCTGCCCCCAGGACTGCTGAGATGGCAACTGAGACTGGGCGTGGTGGCGCGCCTATAATCCTAGCTCTTGGGAGGCTGTAAACGGGTGGGTCACTACAAGTCCGATCTAGTAGTGAGACCCTGAACACCCTGTAGACTCTTCCCTAAAATACAAAAAAAAGAGGAGGAAGAAGAGGAAGAGGAGAAGGAGGGGGAGGAGGAGAGGGAGGAGGGAAAGGTTTATTTAGCTTAAATAAATAAATAAAAATAAATAAATATCTTGTTCCTTAAATTAGTTCAAATGAATTTTCATGAAACATTTACAAATAGTCTAAACTATTTGGAATGGTAAAGCTGTATTCAGACTTACAATTTGGAATTACATTTTTTCCCTCTGTATTGTTTCTAAAACATTGTAGTTATATTTTTAGCAATGTTTTCTTGAACTTTAACCATGCTCTACTTTCCCAAGTTTAGGCTTCTGGTCTATAATGTTGATATGACCTTTGTGAAGTAATAGTTATAAATAAATTAGTACTTTTGGAAAACATACGATATACTGATTTTTAAGAACTCATTAGATTTAGAGCTGGCCAGATTAAAGTCTATGAACTACAGTCATAGGCTTGTCATACTCAGTGGACTAAAGTGCCTGCTTAGGCAGAGCTCAGTGGCTGAAGTTCGATTCCAGGCATGCCGTGTCGGCCCCACCCCTGGTCGTGATTGAGACTGGGAATGATGTTGCATGCCTGTAATCCCAGCACTTGGGAGGCTGAATACAGGAGAATCGCTATGAGTCTGATCTATTTAGTAAGACCCTGTAGACTCTGTACTAAAATAAGTTAAAAAAAATTCCTTAGATTCAAACATTTTTACTTTTTAGAATAAATTATTATTATTTTCTCTAACTGATTAATTTAATACTTTACATATTAAGTCTCCTTATTAAGGAAAAATATCCTTAATACTGAGAAATAGTGAGAGTTGCATGGCAAAGCAGTTAAACTGGTTCCAAGGAGGACTAGAAGGAACCAGCACATCAGTTTCGAGAAGGAAAAATCACTGGCCAAGGGGGAGTTTATGTAAATCACTGACTAAACAACTTCTTCCCTTTGGGCATCCAAGAGGTTTTACTCTTCCTTCTGGAAAGGGGGTGTGGTGCACTGACAAGTAGCGGTCGACTTCCAGCTGAACTGAGTCGGCCTGGTGCTGGGTGAGGAGGGCCCACCTGAGGACTGTTGCCAACAACATGGAGAGCGAACTGTAGAGAAGAGGTGACAGTGCTGGTTCTCCCGGAGAGGATTGTAGCCCTGGATTTCTGATCTGAGCTTGGCTGTTCTCCTTGTCAGAGGAGCTCAGGACCTCACTGTTGCTGAGGATGGCTGTTGTTCTTTTTGATAGAGCTCTGAATGTTGGTTCCTGCCTACGCTGCAGTTCCTTAACCCTGCTGGCCCAGATCTTTCATTACGCTGGCGCAGGCTTCATAGCTTCCACCACTGACCTTAAGGCCTTCTGAGAACAGAACCCTGATACATACTTGTATGAGACATTGCCATGGGCTGTAGGCCTCCAGTTGAACTTATGGGGGATGTTGCCTTGGACTCTAGGTTTTCAGCTGGACTTGTGTGGTGTTTTGCGATGGATTCCAGGTCCTTGGCTGGATTGTTTGGGTCTCTACTGTGTAGGCAGATCTCCCACACTCTTTTGTACTTGATGCTTTGGAGAATATTATAAAATGATCCTAAAAACTATATGTCCTGTATTTAATCTTTTCCCTTGTAAACCCTAACTGTAACAGGGGGCTAGCATAAGAGGAAGTGAAGGACTGGCAAAGAGAAGATGAAAGTGAAAAATAGGCACGGCTCAGACTTCAGCCTATTGTCCACTCACAGGGAGAAGCTCAACTCTACAGTTGCTTCCCATGTCCAGAAGAGACCCCAGCATGGCATCTAATCTCGCAGTAGTGAGGAGCTGAGGTACAAGCCTTATTTTCTTGGTAATCTTGATCATATCACAATTGGGAAAAATTCCGCCCCACAGATCTCACCACACTAGAACCA
>NW_004524764.1:4317208-4323200 GCF_000260255.1 Octodon degus | reverse complement strand
CGGTACTGGGGATTGAACTCAGTACCTTGCACTTGCCAGGCAAGCACTTATTCTACTGAGCTATCTGCCCAGCCCCTTCTTTCATTTTGAATGTTGTGTATTTGTCTGAGCAATGAGAGACAAGTCACTGAGACATCCCCTAATCCTCTATCCATGCTCACGAAGAATCTAATTCTTAACTTACCTAAGCCACTTGTATGTTTCCAAGAGAAAGGAGAGAACTTTCTACTGACTAGGTGTATATGACACACATTACACTTTACATTTTTTTCTGTTTGCTCCCCTGACTTCAAAAATCCTGATATTAAAAAAAAAAAAATCCTGATATTTTATTGTTGAATTGTTCATCTTTAAAAATTTCAATCATTCTATGTACAGTTAGAAAACATTTTCTCTCATATTTGGAGCAATGGCATAATTCATAGGATGAATTTGCCTATATGTTTCATTTTTGACTCTTAATATCAAACAGAACCATGAGGGATTGTCATTTCTATAGGCTAAAATGATTAAGTAATAGCAATTTTGTATGTTTAAACCTAAATATTATATGGTTTTTCATTTAGTGGTATTATTCAGATCATTCCAAACTTCTTCTTTTGTTTTGTTCTCTAGTATTTTTCCCCCAGCTAAGTCTTGGTTGCTTGCATCATCTATTATTGCAGAGGTCACTGGGTACAGACTGAAGGCAGAAGATTGATTTCTTACTATTTTCCTTGAATCTGGATGTCTTCCTTTGTTACCTATAGCTGCTTCTCATGGCACCAGTGACTTCAGCATAGTCATCCAGAGGCTCTTGTGAGGCCTGTGTACCTTCAGGTGGGAGGTGTGTCATGACAATCTTGTTTGTGAGCATTTATTCATCTCTAAGTATAAGCTGTGGCCATACATGGTACCCTCAGGGGGTGAAAGTTCCCTAAAGCTTAATTAGTTGACATCTGGCCCTTACCATTCCATGTCTATCAGTCTCATGATATGAATCCCAGGCATATGGTCTTAACAGTTTTACAAAGTGTTTCCCAAAGTTAAAGGAAAAAAAAGGACTACTTTCCTGAACAGCTTCCATCAGGGTGAGATGGTTAGTTGCATGTATCAACTTGATTAGGCTTAGCTCAGTTACATTATTCTGGATATTCTGAGTGTTGTTAGCTGAGATTAACATTTAAATTGATGGACCTGGAATAAAGCAGATGCCTCTCCATAATGAAGGGGGCCTCATTCAGTTAGCTAACAAGCTGGTCAGAACAGAAGAATGACCTCCCTGGACCAAGAAGGAATTCTCCAAGTGTTATAGCTGGCCTGGACTGTGTCCCCTCTGCCATGCCAACCTCCCTTGAAGACAGCCAGTAATGGGCTGAAACCTCTACAAACTGTGAAATAACATAAGCTCTTTCTTTTTTAGCTAGTAGGTGTCAGGTATTTTGTCCCAGCAACGAGGAAACAATGAAGACAGCAGGAAATTGCCTTTTCACTTGAACTATATGAATTATTCCATCATTCCAAGTTCTTCAGGCTAATGGTCTTGGACTTAAACTGCACCACTGGCTGCTCCTCTGTTTTCACCCTACAAAATTTGGACTTTCTAGTCTTCATTACTATGTGAGACATATATATATATATATATATATATATATATATATATATATATATATATATATATATGAGAGAGAGTTTGTTTTGTTTTCTGGAGAACCATGACTAATACACAAGGGATGAAACTAATGTGTGTCAAACACTCTACAGGTATTATTAAATCAAAATTTCTAGACAACTCTTAAAGATAGCACAGATCAAAAAAGGTTAAAGAACTTGCCCAGAGCACCTAATAAATGACAGAATCTGCTTTGAATTAAGGTTTGTATTATTCTGAAGTGTTTTTAAGTACATGACTCCACAGGAAAAACTCTCAGCAGCCCATTGGGGTGGGAATAGCTTTCTAGTCACTCACCCTGCGTGTGCCGGTGAAATTTGCTGCCAGGTTTCAAGGTTTTTTGTTTGTAGGAAGGCAAAACAGGAAACAGCTTTATGTCCAAAATTCATCTTATGAGGCTTGGGTTTGCCACACTGTTATAGTTTCAAGTTTAAGTTTAGAAATTAAAGAAATAACCAAGTTTAGAGAATCTAAATCACAGGTTTTTTTTTCAACAAATACCTGAAAAAAATATATATGTAGAAGAAAGCACATATATCTTTAAATCATATTTTAAAACACTGCTCTTTCAATGCCAGATACATTGTTCTCTTTTTTTTTTCATTGTTCTCTTAATGTCAAATATTTTGATACCTGATATGGTATATTGCATTTGAAATGAACAGCACTGTGGGAGTGCAGAGACGGTTATGGGGAGTGAGATCCACAGCATCACTAGAAAAGCCTCCTGGAAAGAACTTTCTGGTTATACTTGGTTGAGGATGAGTTCTCTAAGAAAAAAAATTGGGGGTGAAACAACCATAACTTGCAAACTCTAGGTTTAGCAAATAGAGACCTTACTAAAGCAATGGGAAAACACCCTTAGTGAATTCTTAGCTATAGTTGTGTAAACTACCACCTAGATTCTCTTGAATGAGGGGAAGGCCAGACAGCTCTGATGCCAGATCCTGTTGAAATCTAAAAGTATACCTGGGAGATATCAAGATATATCCACCAAAGGAGAAAAACCACTTGCTATACTTTTGGTCTGAACCACTAAGGGTCCTAAAATTTGGAATTTTTTGGAAGGAGCATAACCCTGTTTGGTGTATCTTGCTTTGGCTGTTTATCAGGTCACCTAAAAGGCTGCCAGTTTAGAATGAGGTCCAGAGAAAGAAAAATGCCATAGGCAGAAAAGCTTAAAATGCTGTGGAGTATGCTCAAGTCTGGATTAGAGCTAAGAGTGAGAAGAGGGAATGAGTGGGTTTTAAATAGTTTAAGACAACATAACAATTACACTTGCATATAATATTTTCTGGAAATATTGACAGAAGGATTTCTATATTAGAAACACATGTCTTCTAGCCTGGTAATGTATAAAGACAGCGACCATAATTCCTGAGATTTCCTGATGAATGGGTAACTGGAGCTCTTTGTATATTCTATGAAATAGAGATTTTCATTGAAAGCACAGACTGAATACGAGATTTGAATTCTTCTGTAGTCCCGCACTTGCACAGAAATTCCACATGGAAATGGAGGCCACAGAAGTGCTTCACCTTGGTCTTAGGCCTTTTCCAGTTAAGTCTTATTACTACATGTGACTTATCAGGAGCAGAAATTCCTTTATCTTAGAATGTTTCATATCAATATCAGGTTAGACTACCAGAGTGATGTTTAAAAATAGCTTTACTATAGTGCTTTCCTAATCTTTACATCCAGTTTATTTATTCATTTAGTTTTAAAAAATTATTAGTATTTTTTGATATATAATAAATGCATCCACCATGGAGAACTGGTATGTATATTGCATCTTGTTGCTGTTTACTTCCTTTTCCCTTGCATTAGTTTTAGGTAAGATTGTACTGAGCTTGCTTTTGTGATAAGCTGTATTTTTTTGGTGTATTGTTGTCAATTTAGAATTTTATTGAAGCTTCAGCTATACTTTTGGATCATCAGGTGTTTGCTTTCATCTTTTCTTTTGTCTTCTCATTTTTGTGTGTACTTTTTATTTCTAATTTTTTAGTAAGGCTCCACAGGGTCTACAGGGTCTCACTATGCAGATCAGACTTATAGTGATCTGCCTGTGTTCAGCCTCCCAAGTGCTGGGATTACAGGTGTAGAACACCATGCCCAGTCTCAATCGTGGTCTCAGCATGCCCCAGGGTGGGGTTGGCATGGCATGCCTGGGGATCAAACTCCTGGCCCCTGTGTCTGCCTAAGCAGGTGCTTTAATCCACTGAGCTACTTGGCTGGCCCTTTGTGTGTATTTTGTTGTTAAACCATTCTCTTTAATATTTTAAAATTATCTGCCTAGGGTAATTATGGATACAATGTTTTCTTATTGAACATCTTTTATGCTTCCATTAAAACAGAAGTAGAAAAAAAAAAAACACAAGTAGTAAATTTTCTTTCCCAATATATGTTTCTGATATTTTATCTATATTTACTGTTAGGTTCTATGACAGAATTATTTCTAGAGAAAAAGGTGGCAGAGTTTTTGAAAGAGACTGCTTTAAAGAAAGTTACACAGAGATTTTTGTTGTTGTTTTCTTTTGTCATGCATTTAAGAGACGGGAATCACATGCCTCTGAGGGAATAGTAGTTGGCTGGTGATGTGTGGGTGTTTTGTGAGCATGCTTCGTTTGAATTCTCTTTTTTAGGTTGCATTTTATTTCTTGGAACTGTATGTACTTATGAGAAGAATGAGTTTTTCAAAGTTATTTTGAGATGGGGAATGGCTGGTTGTGGAATGAATCAAAGGCAGTATGAAATAGTTGGTGTAAGGGGTTATAAAGACAAAACTCTCATTCTAGAGAACTGACCAGGTCTGCCGTATGACACCAACCACAGATGGTCGTATTCTGTCATCAGCAAAGATCCACTTGGAGCATGTACAATGCTATGGAAGGCATAAAATAGAAGACATTATGTAATTTTAAATTTATAATTTATGTTATGTTATACGACTTCTATAATTTAAAAATATATCTAGGTAGAATATGAAAATAATTCCTAAAACTGAGGTATGAGACTTCAAATCTTAATGGTGAAGGAAAGACAAATCTCTCAGCATGGGCCTCCCACAGGTCAGAGCATCTGTGACAATCCTTTATTTCACTGTGATGATTAACATCCTATTAACATTTCCCAAGTGTCATTTCATATAGAAATGTTTATCTCCTCAAATATGAGAAATTATTATAAATTCTCCACCTTTGTTATGGTAGTTTGCGTATTTTCTGGACTAGAAATTAATAAAAGAGGTAAATGAAGCTAAAACCCTACACAATCGCGTATTCATGTATTCATTCATTCATTAAGTATTTATAGAGCATTCCCCTCATTATAGGTATACTTGTTGCTGGACTGATAATACTTAAGTTACACTCACATGTAGCCTCCTGGAACTTGGACTTTGAGAGACAAAATCAGCAAATGTATTTTACAATGAGTTAAGCAAAGTCAGGTCAGTATTTCTGAATAGTACATGGCTTCATGACAGTGGCTTTCTCCTACAGGTTCAGGGTACTGAACATACATACTGAAGAGGTAGAGTCAGTCAGGTAAAGTGTGGCAGGCAGTGGTAATCCAAAGCAATGGAGGGAGCAGAGCTAATTTAAAGTAGAATAAACAATGAATGTGACACAAGAGACTAGGACGTACAACAAGACAGATGGAATGAGAGTCCGCCTACCTGGCACGTCACTGTTGATATGGGCTGAGTTTGGATAGAAAGACAGTGTCAAGAAGGACCTTGAAAACCAAGTCAAAGAATTTGTACCTTATTTAAAGGCTCCAGTAGACTACTGAAGGATTTATGTTAATGGGGTAGAAAAAAGAGTGGACAGAGGTCAGAAATAATGCACTACCTGAAGTATGTACAGCAGATCTGGAAAATAGTAAAACCAACACTAAATTCACTTAATCTGAAAATGGAGCTCACCTGAAAGATTGGAATCTCCCAAAGAATCCCACAAATTTCCCTAAGTCCAAATGGCAGTACTGAGGTTGAAGATGAGTCATGAGGAAATGAAAGGTAGAAAAATCCAGTGCCTTCCATCTTCTTAGGAAGTGCTGTGCTTAGGGTGAGGCTCCAAGGTGCACATGACTTCCTCCCCTTTTATGCTAAGCCAATGGGTCTCACCCTGGGTAATGCTTTAGAATTCCTTGCACATGTTTATTAAAATAATGATGCTTACATCCTATCCCTAGACCAATGAGTCACAATTATGAAATTCAATGAAAGATCTCTGTAAGATTCTAATACTGTACAGGGAAGGTTGAGTCTTACTCTACTAAACCAGTCTTAGAGTGTGGAGGCAAATCAGGAGGAGAGAGGATTAAAAACTCAATGAGTGG
>NW_004524764.1:4312879-4316923 GCF_000260255.1 Octodon degus | reverse complement strand
TGGCCAGCTCAGCCCACCAGGGGGCGGGGCTGGCTGGCATGTGGTGCTGGGGGATTGAACCATGGTCCCTGTGCTTTGCTGCTAAGCTTGTTCTAAGTAGGTGCTTTAGACCACTGAGCCATCTCACCAGCCCCATCAATGACTTTTCATTAGGGCATTGAAAAGGGAGAAGAATCTAAAGCTAATGAGCCTTCTACATAGATTGGAAAAAAAAAAAAAAAAAAAGCTTTTATTTAATCCAGGTTAAAGTTCCGTTACTGTCTTCTTTCCTTGGGACCCGCCAACCTGGGCCACATTGCTACGAAGACGGTGAAGAAGGCAGCCCGTGTCATCATTGAGAAGTACTGTATGCGCCTGGGAAACAACTTTCACACCAACAAACGGGTGTGCAAGGAAATCGCCATCATCCCCAGCAAGAAGCTCCGCAACGAGACAGCAGGCTGTCACACATCTGATGAAGCAGATACAGAGGGGCCCTGTGCGGGGTATCTCCATCAAGCTGCAGGAGGAGGAAGAGTCATGTTGAAGACCCGATACTGCTATGGACTACTGGACTATTTTGGAATATTTTGCTGAGTTCACATACCTATAATATTTAAATGATGGAACTAAACAAAAAAGGGGATACAGATGAATGACCATTTTGTATCTGTGTATTCAAAATGGTTAGGATAGACATAGAGCTACATTCTCTTAATTCAAGGAATAGAGGGATTTGTTGTAATAGTGTTTGTAAATAGGATATCGTGTCTGCATCTTGTACAAGTAACCATTAGGAAAACAGTATGCAATGTGTTAATTATTGAAATTGTCCTACTAATTTGATTTGAAACTGTCTCATTGCTATTTGTTTCTCAATAAAATTATGGAAAAAGAGAGAGAGAGAGAGAGAGAGAGAGAGAGAGAGAGAGAGAGAGAGAAGATAATTATGTCCCTGAGGTCTCAGCCTTGGATCAGGAAATTCTTGAAGTAGCTCTTGACACTAAAGAAATGCTGAAGCTTTTGGATTTCGGCTGCCTCTCCAACCTACAGGTCACACAGCCTACCGTTGGGATGAATTTCAAAACACCACGTGGCGCTGTTTGAACCTTTTGCTATGCTGTAATGTCAATAAATTTGGACAATGAAAAAAAAAAATAAAGTTCCGTTACTACTCCCATTGTGTAACCCTAGCAACATTTCTTGTTTTAAAGCCCGATTTTATTCATTCACTAATGTGGCTCTCTTAATTTTTGTGATTAGCATTTAATTGGTATATTGTTTAAGTTTTACTTTACTACATTTTGTTTTTAGTTTTGGTAATCCAATCTGATCCCTTGTTTTAACCAAAAATTTCTATTTATGTTTATTTTGATTGTTACATATTTGAACCTAATTCTCCAATTTTGTTTTTTTTAATTCCCTTGTTTTGCTTAATTTTCATTTCCGATTTTGTTTAACTAATTTTTTTCTAAGTCCATTGTTTTCCTTTCTTAGCTAATTTGGCACTTTTGTACATTATTTCTGTTCTCATAGTGTTAGCAACTAAAACTCTACTGTTCATATTTACAAAAATAAGGTTGCATCATTTCTTATCAGTTTTGATAATATAAATTCTAATGCATGTGGAAAAATGCAAAAATCATAGGTGCAATTTTACAGTTATAAGGCAAATACTTATGCACAGTTCAAATTAAATTCTATAGGCAGTATCTGAGAAATTGTATTTCATCTCAATCATAAGTGACTATTTAGAGGTAGCACTTATCTTTAATTTAAATAGTATGCTTTTATCAATTATATATATGGTTTACCATCACTCCTTTTGTATTTTATACAAATACAACTACAATGTGCATTTTTTCCTTTAAAGTTTGCTTTTCTTCTCGTGAAATAAAATTTATAGAAACCCTGGTCCTTGCTTAGACCGATGAGCTATATCTCTGCGGCCCCAGGGTTGACTTCTTGATTATAGCCATGGAATGAAATGTTGACTGACTTCAGAATAGAAAGAAATCCAATTAATATATTTATGGTATAATTTCATCTTTGTCATCCTCAATTTTTTTTTTTTTTTTTTTTTTTTTTTTACCAGGGATTGAACTCAGGCCCTTGTGCTTGCCTGGCAAGCACTTATTGTACTGAGCTATCTCCCTGGCTGTCATCATCAATTTTATTCCTAAAATTCATCTGCATTTTGTTCTTAGTTTCAAGTTGTTCATTTTTGTTCCTATATGGTTTTTCATTGTATGACTGTATTCAAATTTATTTATCTGTTCTACAATTAATAAAGACTGAATAATGTTGAATAATAAAAACTGAATAATGGTGCTAAGAACGTTCTTGGATATGTTTAAATTCTAAGAGTGAGATTGTTGTGCTGAAAGCAGTCATCACTTCAACCACAATAAAGAATGGCAATTTTCCAAATTAGTTGATTCAGTTTATGTCCCCATCTGCTATGTATAAGAGTTCCTGTGACTTCACATCTTCATGAGGTTATTAGTACTTTACAATTTTTGCCAGTTGGAGAACATATAGTAGAATTTCATTGCAGCTTTAAAATGCCATCTGCTTAGTGCTATAAAAAAATACAGCATATATTATATGCTTATTGGTCCTTTAAATTCTCTTTTTAAGTGCTTGTACCGACTTTTTATATGGCTTATTACTAGGTTGCTTTCAGATTCTCACTGATTTTTGGATGTTTTTGTGTATCCCGGAGTGAAGGCTTTGAATAGTTCAATGCTTTCACAGTAGCCAAAGTTGTACATTTTTAAAATTTAATTTTCTGGTAGTTGGCTACTGCCATATAAAAGCTCAATTAATTTTGGTGTATAGATTTTGTGTCCTGTGGCATTTTTGCAGTCATTCTCTGATATATCTATTTTCATGTATTTTTTACAAGTTCTTCTAGATTTTCTTCTGTAATAATAGTTTTATACTCACTTGTCAATCTTCATATTTTTATTTATTTTTGTATTTAGAACAGTGTGTACAGGCTCTCACTACACAGATCTGACTCCTAGTGATCCTCTTGTTTTCAGCCTCCCAAGCCTGGGATTATAGGCGCGGGCCACCACACCCCATCTCAATCGCCTTCTCAGTGTGCCCCGGGGGCGGGGCGGGCAAGGCATGCTGGGAATCAGACCCTGGTCCCTGCGTTTGCCTAAGCAGGCTCTTTAATCTGCTGAGCTATCTGGCTAGCTCTCAATCTTTATATTTTTAGTTGCATTTCCATGTCTACTGTGCTATAATTTTCAATATACTATTGAACAGAAAGTGTGTTAATTGTCATTTTCTTTTTTGATCACAGGATAATTATTTTCTTTTCTGTTCATTCATTCCCTTATTTATTCATTTATTCGTGCAGTGCCAGGGATTCAACTTTGTATTCATCCATTTGAGGCAAATGTTCCACCTACAATTGAGCTATATCTTCAGTCCAAAAATATCTTTAAATTTTTAGAGTTAGTTATAGATTATTTTTATCTATGATTAGATCAGCAAATTAACTTCAAGGTAGCAAAAGGAAGGAAAAATAAAAATCAGGAAAAAAATAAGGAAATATTAGACAAATATGCACTTGTTATTGACTAAACAATAGTTCTTTGAAAAGCCAATAAAATTAGCAAGCACATTTGAGAATAGATTTTTTAAAAAGTAAAAGCATAAAAAGAAAATTTCAAAGATGAGAAAGAGTATATAACCATAGATGTTGTAGATATCAACAGATAATAAAATGGTATTGTGGAGAAACAGAATCATTAGTTAAAACATTTGGCATAAAGTTTTATGCTCAGATTTTTTGGTGTGTGTGCTTTAAACTTCACATTTAAGAAAGAAATATGGTCAATATCACACAAACCACCAGAAAAACAGGAAAAAAAAATCTTCTTCTTCTTCTTCTTCTTCTTCTTCTTCTTCTTCTTCTTCTTCTTCTTCTTCTTCTTCTTCTTCTTCTTCTTCTTTCTTTCTTGATACTAGGAATTGAACTCAGGACCTTATGCTTGACAGGAAGGTGCTGTGCCATTGAGCTATATCCTTGGCCCCAGATTTATTCTT
>NW_004524764.1:4302260-4312779 GCF_000260255.1 Octodon degus | reverse complement strand
TTTGTGGAACCAAGGATTGAACATGGGCCCTTGTGCTTGCCAGGGAAGTGCTTATTCTACTGAGCCATCTCCCTGGCCCCAGATTTATTCTTTACATCAAAAATGTTTAAAATTTATTCAGCAAACATATACTGTAAACACAAAAATATTTAAAATTTGTAATGGTATATTTATATGCTGGGTACCACATTACCATTATGCTTTATCTATACTTTAGTATTGTTTCCAATTTGTGAAGAAATATTAAAACAAATTAAATTGGAGAGGCTATTTTAATATGTAAAGGAGATCAAAACCAACTCTGCCAAAAGGAAAAGGCTGAAAGACTCTTAATAATATAACAACTCAGGGCTGCTGAGATGGCTCAGTGGTCTAAAGCACCTACTTAGAACAAGCTTAGCAAACCACAGGGACCACGGTTCAATCCCCCAGCACCACATGCCAGCCAGCCCCGCCCCCTGGTGGGCTGAGCTGGCCACATACACACACACACACACATAAATAAAATTTAAAAAAAGAAAAAGATGTTTTTTTAAAAAAGATAATATAACAACTCAGCTAATGGAAAATATTGAAAGATATTACTAGAAACCATTGAAAGATATTAGCAGGAGAAGCAGGTCAGTGTGGGCAAGTCATCTGTGTTTGCTGATTTTTCCTTCTAAAAGTTAGGCTTCTGCCCTCCCAGCTTGGGAGAGAAAAGTCCGATCTTTTTATATGAGTAAGTTTCAAGAGAATGGCTCCATGATCCTAAAATAAAGATATCCCTGTGCTGTAGAAGATTTACATCTCAATAGGTCAAAGAAGTAGTTTACAATTTCAAACTGTTTTTTAAAAAAGTCAAGTAAATACCCTATGAAAAGGGAGGTGAGGGGGTGCAGTCAGGAAGAAGCCTCTCTGTAATTTTGCCACGTTAAAGGAAATGGAACGTTAAGGCCGTCGCGATCAGAGTTGCTCTAATTTACCAGATTAACAGATTAAAAGAGAAACATCAGATGACTCCCTCAATATGTACAGTTAAAGAATTTGTTAAAATTCAAAAACCAGATATGATTGAAACAAAATTAAGACTATGAACAGAGGGCAATTTCTTTAGTTTTTAAAAGGGAAATTTGTAAAGACAAAGTAAATTTCACTGTTGTTAGTGATATTTCTGAATACTTCTTAGTTTTGATCAAGACCAAGACAATGATGTCTGTTATTATTACTATTTTTATAAACACTTTATTAGGTAGCATAGTTACACATATGTAATAGGCATAAAAACAAAAGGAATAAGGATTAGAAAGGAAAAACTAAGGCATTATTCTTAGATGATATTTTCTTTTTTTGAATTATATGTAATTTATAATTCTGTAAGAATAGCTACAATTCAAAAATCTTTGTAATATTTCTAGTGAAATCAAATTCAAATATAATATCTAGCATTCTTCTTGAAAAAAACAAATCACATAATTTGTTAATAGTCTGCAACTTCCAATTCACAAGTACTGTATTATAAAATATGAATAAATCATAAGTGGGGTGCATCAAAGAAAAACTACAAGCAATAATTTCAGTTTTTGCTTCCTTGACAAGGTACTGTACATATACGACATCAATATAATAGAAATGGCCCAGTCTCTGAGGACACATTCTACATTTTATTTACATTTTAACACTAATCTCAAAATCACATATCCATACACCTATTTCCTTTTGTGGATTTCACCTAAACTTAAATGCATGGCTTATTTAACGAAAGACTGTAAACAAATATTTACCACGTCTGTTACAACACACAGGAACAGCTTTTGACAGAAATTCATCCACCCTCCCCTAACATTTTTTTCTTATAAATACAGGTATCAAAACAATCCTGAACATATTTTTGATACTACTAGTAGTCAGCACCCACACTGCTTCAAAGATTAACACAATTTGTGACAATATTCATTGTACCTGCTACTCTGAACAGTTTCAAACTGCAGCTCTTTCACTAAGTGAGATGGGTAAGCATGCCATTTGTTTTTCCTTCTTGAGATTTTACTTTTCAGAAGCACTCGCTTCCACTGACATCTGACAATTCTTCCTGTGCTTTCATCTTGTAAACCTGAACCTATGTGGAGTACTCCAGGATCACGTTTAAATGACAGTGCCTCAACAAGAGAAAGAACAATTGTGCTGCATTTTTCCTGTTACCTGAAAACATAATGGGTGAACATTTATTGAATATATTTTGACAAATGTCCAGGTCATGTTTATCAGCTGGAATTCTTTTACTTAATGTGTGGGTATTTTGCATTGTAATATTTAATCAAGACATTAATATGAGTAGAAGGTTGTTGATATAAGACAAGTTTGAGATCCACTAAAACTAATTGTTGTATATGTGTCCTTGTGGTGGTTGTGGAAGCGTCATATTTTCTTCGGACATCATTAGACGTCTTAGCTCTTGAAGTACAACTTTAATACTATACGGATTTTGCCATTTTGCTAACACTGGTATGCTGCGTGCATCCACCATTCCACTGGAATTAGTTATTCCATTCATATTAATTTTTGTTGCAAATCTAACTGATGGAGGATCTTCTGGGTATTTAGGTCCACATTCTACTTTCAGGCTATATATTCTGTTTTCATAATTTGTCCTTGGTGGTCCAATGATCATGCCTGTCCACCCCTATGTGTCATGTCTTCATCATCTTCAAGGCCCCAGCTAACTGTACCATCACCTACTCCTTTTTGTCCTTCTTTAAGTTCCTCCAACAAGCGAAAATTATGAGGAACTTTAACTCCTGTGGAGACCGCCATCTTCTCCTACAGCCCGACGCCCATAGATGATATTTTCAATACCATATTGTTTGCATACACAATTAAGAGTTGATGTATCTTCCCTTTGAAGTAAGTCTTATCTTTAACTTTCTCTTCAGTAGTGCTTTTGACCAAGTTAATTTTGTGTGACTAGCTTTTTTTTTTGTTAGAATTTGCATGACCTAGCTTTTTCAATCTTGTAATTTTCATCAATTTGCAAATTTATATTTGTTACTTTTCACAGACTACATTTGTTTTTGTGTTTTTGCCAAGCTTCTTTAAGCAATGTAGTTTATGAACATTGAATGTATTTATGATAGTATTTATGTTTAGCATCGTATACTACACTGTTTGCCTTAAGTGTTCATGATCCTTTTTCTTTTTTTATAAGTTTATTTGACTTTTATAATTTGATTTGGGCTATTTCGGCTTTTGCTATTGAGTTACTGTTCCTTATATATTTTAGATATTGGCCCCTTACCAGGTATACAGAGCTCTATTTTGTCCCATTCTTCAGGTTGCCTCTTCACTCTGTTAAGTCCTTTTTTCAAGTTATATTTTCCTTTTGAAGTGTTCCTCTTTTCCCTTCATAGCTACAAATCCACAGCTTTTAATTGGTGACCTTTATCCCAGAAAAAGTCCTTTATAAAAGAATCCTTTATTTTTTAAAACATCTCATATATATTTACTCACAATTTTTTCTATAACTCCAAACACAAACCCCTGGGGACATAACTGTGTTGTGCATTGCTTTTGCTGACCTGACCTGACCTTTTCTTAGTATTGTCTTTTCTTGGCAGCATTTGTTTATGAGCTAATTCTCTTAACTTACTATGTGGCATGTCTCTGGTTCTGAATCCGTCAACAGCTCCAGACTGACTGAATGTGCTTGTGCATTATTCTAAAAGCCACGTGGTGCTGCGTTCCCCTTTAAGTATCTTAGATCAGCAGCAAGTGAAATCTCAACTTGATAATTTTTTGATAGTCTAAGGTTCAATACCCCAAAATAGTGCCTGTACTTGTTTCTGTCCTTGGTAACCCAATGGTGCTGCCCACTCCTCCCAGCAATGGCCACCCTAACTGCTAACTGTATATATGACAGACCTCACTTCCCCACAGAATGAATGGAATGATGCAAATAAAAGGAAATGAAATGTCTTCCCTCAAACCTCTTGCGTCTGGAGGATGATCGGATGGGGGGGGGGTGGCTGCTCTGCTTGTCGGTGGATTCACTGTCCAGGAGTTCAGCAACTTCAGGTGCTGATGAGAAGTGGTGTGATCAGAAGTGAGTCCCTTGGGTAGGACCTGCAAGGATGTATGTCCCTCCTTAGCTCCTCACCTCTCTCTCTCTCTCTTTTTTAAATTTTTTAAAATTTATTTATTTTGTATTTTAGGGAAGAGTCTATAAGGTGTTCAGGGTCTCACTACTAGATGGGACTCGTGGTGATCCGCTGTTTACAGCCTCCCAAGAGCTGGGATTACAGGCACGGGCCACCACGTCCAGTCTCAATTGCCATCTCAGCCAGCCGCAGGGGCAGAGCCGGCATGGCAGTCTGGGGGATTGAACCCCAGGTCCCCGTGCCTGTTTGCAGGTGCTTTAATCCACTGAGCTATTTGGCCGGTCTTTCCTCACTTCTCTTTCAGCTTCCTGGCCACTCACTGCATGAACAGCTTTCTCTGCTATGCCCCTCTACCACGCTATTTCTGCTTTGAAGACAACCAATTGCAGACTGAATCCTCTAAAAGCCATAAGCCGAAAAAAAAGAAAAAAATCTTTTAAATTGTGGTGTTAAGCATGTATTATTTCTCAGTGCCAGGAAAATGACTAAGACTTAATATACTTCCAAACCTTTAAGACTCACTGTGCTTCAAAGATTGTTCTATCCACAGCTTGCAATCCCCTGGGGAGGATTTCATGAAGCACTTATTCCACCTAACTGTTAAAAACTGAAAACGTATAGTCAGTGCTTAAGCTTGATTATGCAGATAGAGAACTGTCTACCCTGCTAACAACATCCTCTCTGTGAAGGACATTGAGATAAAAACTACTGTGGAAAGTAGCTTCATTCATAAGGAAAATTAATACATATTATGGGGCACATACTAAATGCCAGGTTCTGTGATCATTAGGCACTCAATAAACACAAAGCAATTTGACAACACTTTGTAGATATTATTTAAATTTTTATTCCAGTTATTTTTTCAAGTTCTCCTAACATTTCTAACTTTCTGCCTGTGGAAATAGTTGTACGCTATATTCTTGCTTGACTGAGTAACCAGTATAAAGAATCTGGAGGTAGCCATTAGGGAGGAAAAGATGAGATGATTACTTAAAAGTACATTCCATGTCTAAACAAACAAATGGACAAGTGGAGTGAATTCTCAAATTGTTAACAAACCGCTCCAGAACTTAATTTGGAAGTTTAGCTTTCAAGTAGAACCATGAGAACTTATTTAATTCATCATGTTGGAGACTGAATGTGCTCATTCAGCCAATAAATGATTACCGAACGCCTATTATTTGTCAAACACTGTAATGGGTGCTAGGGATACAATAGTAATCAAAATAAAGTAGTTCCTGTTTCTGTGCAATTTACAGTTTAGTTAGATATTCAAACTACACAAGCAATAACAGTTAGAAAGCAACCATCCATGAAAACAATGGGAAAAGGCAGCGTGATATGGAAGTGCACAAAAATACGGAGGGCTTTGTCTGGAAAGGATAAGGGACAGTGAGAGGCGCAGGGACAGGAGAAGTGTAAACACCAATTAGCAAAGAAAAACATTAACATTGTGAAACACAAAGAAGTTTTGAGTGGTTGAATGAAAGAGAAGGAAGGACCACTTCAAAAGAAGATTGTTAAAGATAAATTTGGAAAGATGCCAGGGCCAGTTCATGGAAAGCAATGTGAAAGTGCTTTGATTTATCTAAGAACAATGGACAGTCGCTGCAGGATTTTATACACAAAGATAACCTGACTAGATAGGCATTTTGCAAAGATTTTTTGGTAGAGTGTGGAGACTAAAATGGAAAAGAAGAAGAGGGAGGAGACTGGGAAACAGGTAGGATTTATTTTTCTGTAATTCAGAGGTGGTGATGGACTTTGTTGGATTACTGAGGACGAATATGGAAGGAAAGTGATATATTAATATAGATCGGATGTGAAGCTTGTATGAGAAGCAAGAGTCAGTGAAGCCAGTTCAAGCAGTGGCTTGGAATAAGCGACCTCTAGGGGGCAAACAGATTTTTGAGTTGCAGCCGAGAAATTTGGGTTTTAGTACAGATGATTCTTGCTGCCAACCAAGACTTTGTAAGATGCTTGAGTGGAAAAGAATGTTTCCTCCTATTTCTTTCAATCCAATGAAGAGCAGGGATTCTTTATTTGCTCTCTGCTACCTGTCAGTCATGCCCAGGCAGGTGAAGAATGTTATCTATGATGTGAGAATTAAATAGGAGAAACAAAAAGTCACGTGTCAGCCTGACTTCATGGTGAAGGAGCAACGAAGAGAGGAGTTCTGGAGCTGCTGTTGTGCAGAGTGTCCTTAAGTCAGGTTTCTGTGCTAGGATTACGTTGGCCAAGACTGGTATGCTGTGATATGTCCTGATTTTTGTAGCAGGCAAGATGTTTCCTAGAAAAAGACATTTACTGGAGCCAAATAGCTCAGCAGATTAAAGTGCCTGCAAGCAGGCACAGGGGCTGGGGGTTTGATCTCTAGGCCTGCTGTGCCAGCCCTGCCCCTGGGGCTTGCTGAGACAGCAATTGAGACAGGGCGTGGTGGTAATCCCAGCTCTTGGGAGGCTGTAAACAGGAGAATCACTATGAGTCCGATCTAGTAGTGAGACCCTGAACACCCTGTAGACCCTTCCCTAAAAAAAAAAAAAAAAAAAAAAAAAAAAAAAAAAAAAGTAAAAAAAGTTTACTAAGGTCTTAAATAGTACTGAAAAATATGATTTGAAATATAGCAGAATGTTTGTAGTATAACGGTCAGAAGTGCATGTTCTAGTTACTGTGTGATGGTTAATAACAAGGTTCAGACTTCAGGGTCACCACACTAGCATTGGCTCTTGGTTGCTTACCTTCCATGTGGCCCAATTTTCCTATTTGCAAAGTGGATTAACACCTTGCTTATCTGTCAGGGATGCTGTGAGGATTAAATGAATTGAACTATAATTACTCCAACAATATCAGCTCGTTATCATTAGCTCAGCTCCTCATGGCTGTCAGGTTTGAGCCCTGAGGTGAAAATGGGGAAGGCATGGAGTAAGCTGGAATGGCAGTAAGGAAAGTAGTTAAAATTTTGCTATGATATTGCAGCACAAGAACCACCAACCCAAGAAATCTGAACAAAGTTCTCAATTGTGTTCCTGCTCAAGTACGTGAAGTGCATGCCACTCTCTCAGTAGGAAAAACTATTGGCAGACTGACAAGATGAATCATTGTTGAAATGTGTTCAAGGGATGGAATATAACAGGAAATAAGCCACATGGGTCATTCTGAGTTATAACCTTTTAGTGTGTGAGTTTGAGTTTATTTGAATAATACGAGGATGTGCTGTGTTGAGCAAGGGGAGGCTTTTCTGTAACATGCGGGAAGTTTGTATCACTTAGACTTTTTCATCTGGTTTTTCACTTTTCATGAAAATTTCCCCCTTTTGTGTGAGAGTAATTTTGGTGAATGTTTTCTTTCAAGCTGTGACTAACCTTTATTACCTTTCCGAGAAAAGTTACAGTGCCTTCTTCAGAGTACAACCTATTCTGCACAAAATTAAAAATTCATTTGGATTTTCATCTGAAACTTAACAATATAAACCAAGTGATCATTTTTAATTCCTTTTCCAACTTCTTCAAATATCTTCTGGCATCCACTTTCCACACTGTGTCAGGGAAATATTTTTAAAACCCAAAGTAAGTATACAATTTCCCTGCTGAACTTCCCTGAGTGCTAGGCCCAAAGCTAGGTGTCAGCAGGCTATTAGGCTCTCCACTGTAGACTAAATGTAAAGCAATGAAGACATGATGTCTTTTGCCACTTTTTAATTTTCTGAATTACTACAATAGATAAAGTCCAGAGAAGTCTATAGTTTCAAATTTTAGCCTAAGAGAATGTTACTTCCTCTAAGCATGCTAGTAATGTCCAGAGCACTTGCGAAGTCTAAATGGCAGATGAGAGTTTGGAAAAATATCAGGGTCTCAAACAAACTAAACAGAATCGTTGTACCCAGGGAGTGAATAGAAATTCTTGTCCCTCTGAAATTGGTCAAGATAGTCGTTTCTGTTGTAAAAGAATAATGACCTTGGGAGAAGGAAATTACATTCCTTAAAACTTATTTAATCGTATAAATGTAATCTAGTACCTAATGTGGTACAACTGCTGTCTTGGCACCTGCTCACCTTTACACTTGACGGTGTATTTTCACTATTGCTCTAAAAAATATCTGTAATCTCTGCCTATATTCTATACAACTGTGTTGTATGTTATGGGTGGGTGTCGAAAGAAATGACGAGAAGACCTGATGAATGTAGCTTCAGAGGTCTCACTGAGATTAGTCTCTCTCCAAGTGAGCCCAGAGCCTCAGAAGCATCTCATATTTATTGAGGGCTAAAGGCAGGATAAGGAATGCGCATAATTACTTCAGGGAATACAAACTACTATCTCTCTTAACTTCCACCATTTGCTTAACTGTAGGTCCACACAAGTGCTAGCCAATAACGTCCCAAGCAAGGAATCAAAGGACAGGGCACCTGCAGGAGAGGCTGTTATCTGCAGCCTGGAATCCCAGCTTTCCGGGAATTTACAAACAACAGACAGCAACTCTCCCCAGGCTCCGTCTATTGTTCCCTGCTCTCTTGGGACATTAGGCTTTTGTCTCAAATCTATATTTCTATACAACTGCCTATGTGTCTTGTCTGAAACAGCCAGATCCTCATGCTTTTATGACCCAGTTTCCTGGAGTTATCAGTGCATCCGTTGACTTAATTTTCTGGTCTGCATCTCCATTTTCTGCACATTCCTCCCGATATTATTAGAATTTCTTAAGTGATTTCATAAGTAGCTTTCTTTTTGTAGTAATGTCACTAATGGTTTCAGCTCCTAGATAACTCAGGATGGGAATGAGGGTGATGCGTCAGGGAAAACAGCCCTGTGAGGGAAGTGTTAGAACCACCAGTTCCACCCTTTGACCTCTGAGGGGAAAAAAGATGAGTTGATTACTACTGGACAGTGATCCAATCAATTATACATGCCTAAAAAAGCCTCTATAAAAATTCAAAAGGACTGTGATTGAGAGCATGTAGGTAACTGAGCATGTTGAAGCACCTGAAGGTTGGAGTGGCATGGAAAGCACCCTCATGCTTTGTCCTGTACAGTGTTCCTGTGTGGCTGGGCATCTTTGTCATCTATAGCATCCTATCTATTCTAAACACATTCATTGAGCTGCTCTAGAAAATTAATGGAGCCCAAAAAAGATGTTATGAGAATATTTATTTATTTATTTATTTATTTATTTATTTATTTTTGGCAGAACTGGGGGTTGAACTCAGGCCCTTGCACTTGCCAGGCAAATGCTTATTCTACTGAGCTATCTCCCCGGCCCCAAGAACCTTAATTTATAACCACTTCAAAGCAAAGGTTGCAACCTGAGGCTCATGAATAGCATCTAGGTGAGTGGCAGTTTTGTGGCACATCAACTAATACTTGACAGTATCGCAAGATAGTGTCAAAACTGAATTGGGGCTGGGGCAGCCGGATCCTGAATAGAACCAGAGCTCAGGCCCGGTGTGTGAGTGAGACCACCCAGGGCCCACTGGATCCTCTTTTGACCCGGAGTGCAGGCAAGCATGGAACCCCTCAGCAGAACTCCCTGCAAAGAGGCTAGAGGCAAGACCCACCCAGCTGATTCAGGAGCAGAATATCTTGCCAGAGTGACACAAAGGTTCAACTCCAATGGCTGCAGTAGGAAGAAGTAGAGCACAGCAGCCAGACTCCAGCCAGATCCAAGGAACACCCACCTAGAAGAATCTGAGCTTCATAGATCTGGACCTGGTGCTAAGGTAATAACTCTATCTAAGCCTACACCAAAGGTCAGAAGACAGTGGTATACAAAATGACAAAGAGAAGAAAGAAAATGAAGTCTCAGGCCCCAAGTCCACCCAGTACAAATGCAGAAGACACTAGCATAGAGGAAACTGGAAATCACACCCCTTATATCTCTGAAATAATAGCATTGGAAGTAAAGAAACAACTGCACAAAGGTATAGAAGAAATCAGATCAGAAATAATTTCTGAACTTAAAAATGTAGTGATAACTATAATCAAAGAAGTACTAAGTGCTTCTAAAGAATACACTGATAAAAAAAATAGAGCAGAATATAAAAATGATGGAACCCCTGAATAAGAAATATAGGAAAGAAATAGAATGTACAAAGCAGATTCAAAGTGATAAGCAGGAAGTTAAAACCTCAATCACAAGCTGTCAAAACCATTTGAGAGAAAGTGAAAATAGACTTTCTGACCTGAAAGACACTATTGCAGCTAGTGAAAAAGTAAGAAAAGATCTCTTAAAAACAACTACGATGCAGGAAAAAAATAATTCATTCCTGTCAGATGATGCAAAAATGAACAATGTGAGACTAATAGGAATCAGTGAGAAGGAAGGAGTCAATACAAATGATATAAAAAGAATATGGGCAGAAGTAATAGCAGAAAACTTCCCAAATATGAGGCAA
>NW_004524764.1:4295543-4301675 GCF_000260255.1 Octodon degus | reverse complement strand
TCTACAGGGTGGATTTCAAAGAAATAGCTGTAGCTCAGTTCCACAGGTGACACCTGGCCACCAGTAACTGTCATGGTCATTATGTATGTCCACAACACACTAGAACTTTGTGTGATATTCTATCCTCAAACTGTTAGAAGTGCTGGTCATTTATTTGTCATTCCAGTATTTATCTTATGTTTTACTCTTAGTACTTCTTTGCTATCATGAAACATTTTTCTTAGTTCAATTGTTTTGAAACATTTAATTTTTAATTAATTAGTATTTAATTTTCTGAATATTGCTCGATCTTAATTTTTGTTCTAATATTTATACTATATCTTTGACTTATAATTTATTTAAAATGCATCATATGATATCTTCTCCTAGTATTAGAAATTTTAAAAAGTATATTTCCATTTTCTGTTGACTTTATATTACTTCTCTGTTTTTTATACACACACACACACACACACACACACACACACATATATGTAAAATAGTGTATTACCCAACATAAGATTGGTGCTGTTTCATAGAAATCTTCAATGACCTTTAAATAAGGTCATCTAATATATTTTATATAGTCCTGCATAACTACCATATTGAGAGCTCTTTATTGTCCATCCAGGAGCATACTGCCACGTCTCTTGCCTTTTGAATTATGTTCTTTGTTATTTCCTATATGCTATATCTGTAGGTATTAAAATATTTCAAGTTTGTATAACTAGAAAATCTTACTTTTAGTTTTCAAAGGTATGTTTGCTAAATATAAAATTCAAAGAGGACAGATTTTTTTTCTTTCAGTCCTTTAATTAGTCTAGTTTCTTACACACTTGGTCCTTTTTTCTTCTTTCTAATGTGGAATAAGTGCTATTTAATTTTGTTCTTCCATAGCTAATATTTTTTATGCGTATGCTTTAATGATTTTTTTCTTTACAATAAGTTTAGGACAATTTCATTTTTTTGTATCTTGGTATGATTTTTTAAAAAGGTTCATTTTTCTTGGAAATGCAGTATTATAAGTTGAACTAAATTCAGAAATTTTAAATCTTGAAATATTTATTGCCTACTCCTTTCTACTTTGAGAATTCTAATTATATGAATATATGTTTCTTGGTTTTGACATAGTGAACTACTATGACTGATCTGTAAATTCTCTCTGCATTTTTATTTTGGACAATTTTTATTGTTGTATTCATTTATGTTTGTAAATAATTTATTTTCAATTTGCAATCTATTAAAAAAATTAAAATAAAGATGATTTACTCTAAAAAAAAAAAAAACCTGAATTGGATTGAATTGTAGGCTACCAAGCTGGTAGGGAGTTGCTCGCCATATGAAGAAAATCTCTCATGTACTTGATCGCAAAAGTATTCTGTGTGGTACTGTGTGAGAGTAGGAAACACTGGGTTTTCCTGCATCTGTGTTAAGCACATATTTATCAGTCTTGATTCTGCTTCTACTCTATTTCCTTTGGCTCTAGGCTCCAGTCACGTGAGTCTTACTTCCATCTACAATATACAGCATATTTTCTACATCAAACATTGAAAACCCAAGTACAAATAAAGGCAGATTAAAGTTAAGCTATTTTAAGACAGTCAAGAATGGTTGTATCTGTGGGAAACTGGAGAACACATAGACTCATGGTACCACTTGACTCAGCTGATTGCTGCCAGGTGTTAGCTTCCCTATGTTTTAGAACTTGACCTCTCCTCCCCTCCCCTCCCTTCCCCTCCCCTCCCATCCCCTCCTCTCCTCTCCTTTCACTGTGGTGTTGGGAATTAAACCCATGTTCTCACACATGGTTGGCAAGTACTCTGTTACTGAGCCTCCATTTAATTTTTTTTTTTCTGAAGGATACTCAAAGTTCTTCAGCATTGGCAACGGTTTCTTAAGTTCTCTAAAAGTCAGTAAAATATGCTTCGTTTGCTATTTTTATTCCTACAGGCAAGCAAATTGATAACACCTAAGGACATCAGTGCTTTCCATTGTTCAATTCTTCCTAAGCCTAAAACCCTCATCTCAGGTGATTCCCTCCGTAGTTGGGTAACTTGGCCCTAAGGATTTCTGAGGAGACTTTACATTTTCGTTAGTAGCATCCAGCATACTTTATAAGTCATAATCCTCATGAAACTCATAAACTACATGAAGTTGGAGGTCATGTGCATCTTTTTATTATAGCTAGACTGATGTTTGAGACATAAGTGTACTCAGTAAATATCAATCTAATCAAAACATTATAATATTTTCATGATAGTACTATTAGATATACAGAATGAGCATTCCCATTTTATAGGCTGAGACACTGTAGTGTGGCGGCTTAAATATTTTTGATTCTGAAGTCATGCAGCTTTTAGTAATAAATCCAACTTCTGACTCAGAGGTCACAGCTCTCACTAGTCGACCATAATATCCTTTTTAGTAACCCTTAGAGTTTCATCATATTGTAAGTCTGAAACTTTTGACCGCCATAAATTGTTTGAAACACTATTTGTTATATAAACATAAAATGCAATCAAAAGGAAATGTGGAAAAGCAGAGTCAAATAACATTGCTAAAAAATGGTTTTAATAGGAAAAATACTTTCGTTCTTTCTGAATATAATATTCTAGCTCTCATTATGCTCAATTAGTTTATAGAATCCGTAGTTTTCCTCTATTACACCAGGTAAGAGCAAATCTTTGTTACCTAAGTATACTGTTTCTTGCTTATTCCCATACTGATTTTAATTTTAGTATTTATCAGTACACTAGAGAGATAAAAAAAGGGAAAAGGAAAAAGAAAATATAGAAAAGGAACAAAAAAGGAGAAGTTATATAGCTGCTAGCATAAATTAAAAGAAAATAGTAGACACTAATACTTACTTTCTAACCTTATTTTATAATTACCAGAAGGTTCCAAAAGTTTGAAGAGGGCCATGTGCTACTACGTTCCAAGACCATGAAAAATGTTTTTATTCTTTAAATAATACTACCTCTAGTAGTCTCTTCTGAGGGAATAAATGTATCCAACATAAGTAAATGATTTTCTAAAGTATGCCTTATCCTAACAATGGGGATGTCACAAATCAGGACTAACGAAATGTTGAAAATATTCAATAATAAAAATTGATGTTCAATATACAATGTGAAGGAAATAAAGATCCAAATCTTATATTTTCTAAATACTAAAGTGAAAATAAAAAATTCCAAATTGCATTATGTTCGAGCAAAGATTTTATAGGTAATTTTCACTTTCTCTAAAAATGTTCTATATTTATGTATTTCTGTATTTAGCTATAGACTTTGTAGCTATTACATGAAGAAGTAAATCTGAGCTGAGGGAGAACTGAATGGTGGGTGCATTTGTACCTTGTGCAAGGCCTTGGGTCTGGTTTCTAGAATTTAAAAACACAATAAAGCATGTTTTCTTTAAGGCAAGTCCTAAAACGTACAAATGTGATAAAGACTGAACTTTCACTCTCATAGTACAAATTCTTGCCATTTGCTTCATCTTCTGTCTGGACTTGGGATGAAGCTCATGTGTCTTGTACTGATACCTGAGTTAGTATTATAGGGAAAGGTCCTACCATAAAGCTAAATAAGCCCCAGTGGTGATTGTTTAAAAGAATTTTAAAGTAAGGTACCTCAAAACTTAAAGGTAATATCGATATTATTCATCGCATTTATAGCTCAAAGTGTTGTAGAGGACACTTTCTTCCTATTGCTTCCTTTATTTTTACCTATTTTTCCCCCTCACAGGTTAGTATCTTCCTTTTCTCCTCCCTTATTTACTTCCATATTTATTCTTTAGGAAGTGGTTGGAAATGACCAAAGGACACAAGTGCCACAATATAAATGAGGTCACAGAGGCATATGTGAGAATTCTCACATTCAGGGATACAAAACACTTCTATTTTCAATCCCAGGTGTGTCCTTATAAATTATGTCCTCTCACATAAACCATACGTAAACCAATCAACTTTCTGATTAGCATTAGCTTTTCATGGCTTATTGTCTGTGTGCCTGGTTTGTTCTAAGTAAAACATGTTTTGAATAAGCTCTCTATTGTGTGTGGTACCAGGAACTGAACCTAGCACCACTACACTGAGCTACAGCCTCAGTCCTTTAATTATTTATTTGTTTACTTGCCTATTTCTTATGCAGGATGTGACTAAATCACTAAGTTGTCTAGGCTGACTGCTAACTTGCTCCTGCCTCAACCCACAAGAGTGACGTGAAGGGACTACATGCACGTGCCAGCGTGCTTGGTTGACCGGCACTTTTTAAGATAACTTTGCAACAGACTCCTTGCACTAAGCTCCTCTGCTACATACTATTTTATGTAAACAAGCATTGTATAGATACATTTTTTGGCACCCGTAGTCTCATCTGGTGGAAGCTGGCTCCCCCGTGTGGTGGTGCTCAGGTGGCAGAGCCTTTAAGAGGTGGGCCTATTAGAAGCTAATTAGGTTGTGAATGTTCCACCCTCAAGTATAGATTAATGCTACTTGGTGGGAGTGAGTCTAGCCTCACATGACAGAGTTAGTTCCAAGGAGTATGAGTTGTTACAAGCAAATTGTCATAGGCACCTCGCCAGCATCCCTCTTTTGCAAGGGCTGTTTATCATTATGTGGTGGATTGGCAAATATGGCGGTGGACACCAGCTGAACTGAACTAGCGTGGTGCTGGCTGTGGGTGCACACTGGTGGTTATTGCTGATAGTGTAAGAGGAAAAACTGGGGTTGAAGAAAAGAAGCTGTTGGTTCTCCTGGAGGAGTTTGTCACGCTACCTTTCTTGATATGAACTTAGCTATTCTCATCATTGAAGGAGCTGAGGACCTCGTTGTTGCTGAAAATGGCTATGATTCACTTCGGGGGAGCTCTGGTCATTACTTTGAGCATTGTTTCTTGGCTCTAGAAGGGGAATATGGTGCACTGTTCAATGTCCTGGAGAAGCTTGTCTGCTGGCTTCCTCATATGGACTCAGCTATTATCATCGGAGGAGTTTGGTATCTCGCTGTCATTGAGGATGGCTGTGGTACTTTTAGGGGAGCTCTTATCGTTACTTTTAGTGTTGCTTCCTGGCTCCAGTGCAGATCCCTCAGCCTGATGGAAAAGATCCTGCATCCCACTGGCATAGACTTTCTAGCTTCCACCATTGACCTTTGGGGGTCCCCAGCACAAATCCATGAAGCAGACATGCTTGAGATTTTGTTGTGGGCTCTTGGCCTCCAGCTGGACTCGTGGGGGCCCTTGATGGGCTCTAGGTCTTAAGCTGGACTCATGCAGGACACTGCTGTAGGATCCAGGACCTCAGTGGGATTCTTTAGTCTTTAGTGTGTGGACAGATTTCTTGCACTCTTTACATATATCACTCTTTATGTGACTATTATAAAATAATTCTATAAATTGTGTGTCTTGTATTGTTTCTCTTGTGAATGTTGGCTACAACACTCTCCAGAAACACTCCCACAAGGCTGATGCCATCTCTATGAAGTCTTCACACATGTGGCACCATCTACTTAATGGATAAGGTAAGTGATTGGCTTGTGTCATAGAAAGAACATAGTTTGTTCTTTGAAATCCATGAAAATTGGCAATGTAACAATTTTTCTAAATTTACTTTCTTTTTCTAATGTATTTAGGACAGGGTCTACAGGGTCTCACTACACAGGTCAGACTTGTAGTGAGCCTTCCTGTTTTTCAGCCTCCCAAGTGCTGGGATTACAGGTGCACACCACTACTCTGTCTCATACACCATCTCAGCATGCCTCAGGGACAGGGCTGGCACAGCATGCCGGGGATCAAACCTTGGGCCCCTGTGCCTAAGCAGATACTTTATTCTGCTGAGCTATCTGGCCAACCCTCCTGAATTTACTTTCCTCATCTACAAAATAGGACTAAAAGTATTACCTCAGGTTTCTTTTCTTTTCTTTTCTTTCTTTCTTTCTTTCTTTCTTTCTTTCTTTCTTTCTTTCTTTCTTTCTTTCTTTCTTTCTTTTTTTTTTTCTTTTTTGGTACCGGAGATTGAACTCAGGCCCTTGCGCATGCCAGGGAAGTGCTTATTCCACTGCGCCATCTCTATGACCCCTTACCTCAGGTTTGTGTTAAGGGCACTACAGAGGAATTGATCAATAAACGATGCTGAGCATTTATACATAAAGGTAAA
>NW_004524764.1:4282888-4295123 GCF_000260255.1 Octodon degus | reverse complement strand
GGACTTTTTCGATGGCTGTTAGTGGGACCATTTCCATGATTAGAAGGTCAGGACTTTCAGCCCTACATTCAGAATTCTGGGAAGAGGAGAAAGGTAGAAAACTGTGTTGATCACTAGGGGACAATGAACTAATCAGTTATGGCTATATAACGAGGGCTACATAAAATCCCTAAAAGACTGAGTTTGAAGAACTGGAATGCTTGACATGTGAAAGTGTTTGGAAAAATGGCACACTACAAGAGGTATTAATTTCTGACTTTCATAATAATGGAGTAAATTAAGCAGCATTTTTCTGAGTTCTTCAGGCTACTCTAGCAAATTAGAGGTCATGAAAACCTTTGATTTAGAGCCATTTAGTCACAGGTATGGGTAAACCAACCTGGAATTTATGATTGCTATCTGAAGGGCATCATAGTCTTTTGGTCCTGAGGCTTTAATCTGCAGGACTTGTGAAAACTCTGGTTAGTGGCAGAACTGAATTGAATTAAGAGGATACTAAGTGAGTGTGAGAGAATTGGTTAGTGTGCAAAAACCTGATGCATCAATCACATGAGTGATTTGTGTAGATTTGAAAAGATAGCAGTTTTTTCCCCCTATTTGTCTTCTATATAGTAAAATCATGACTGTGAACATTAATGTCTTCCATTACAGATTTCAGAAAATTCTTTCATGGTTAAAAATTCATTTTTTTGATATAAAACTTCTTTTTTTATAGAAAACCCATTCATGACTAGATTGACCAATTGCTTAAAATGATATTTTTGCCTCCTGTATCTGAGGAAATGAACCATAGTCATTATTATTTTTTATTGTATTAGTGATCTTAATTATTATATTATATGTAGTAGAACAGGTCTCATTAATGTCCCTATATAGTACTTTGATTCAAGACTTTTAATTAAGGTCTTGGAAAAATTTTAATAAATATAACTGAAAATTAGTAATTAAAAGTAGAAGTACACCATGTTAATTTTAGCCTAAGAGCAGGAAAGGATCTATCAAAATGTTTATATTTACATTTTTCATATTTTTAATTATATATTCTAGTAGTGCTTTGGTATCAATACAAATATAGTTTGGACCTAAAGATAAGGACTATGTTATGTCAGATCATAGTAAGATACATTTGTGTTGCACTATTTCTGAATTCCTTATATATTACAGAAAACTTAATCATCCAAATAAGATTTTTGGCTCTCTTCTTTCTGTTCTGTGGCTTCCGTTTTCATCATCCTGTTAGGGAAAAGGCATTTCAGGCAGAAGTGCTTGCCTTGAGGCAAAGGAGGTTGTGTGGGCTCAACTACCTGCATGTTCACCCTGAGTGAAAACACTCCTCCTGTGAAGAAGTTTATAATTAGTAACAGTTTGAAAGATCTCATTCTTTGTGGGGAGACATCACCTGGGCATTACATTGTGGATATGTAAGAAATGAGGAGATGATAAAAGAAAGTTGCTGCCAAGTTTTTTTTTTTTTTTTTTTTTTTTTTTTTCCTGTTACAAGTACCTAGTATACTATTCCTACCAGATGAGACATTTCCTCCTCTGTTCTTGTACAATGATGAAAGTGACTTGTCCTTTTGAGATGGGAAGTTACTGGAGAGGGATTGACTTCTGAGAAAAGGAGATTTAGTGTATGAAATCATTTCCTGTACCCTGAAAGGTAGAATTTAACTAGCACTCTTTTATAAACTACCAAACCAGTAGTTTCACATGAAACTGATATAATTTGTTCTCAGTTGAATCTTTATTCTCTGTTTACATTCAAGATTGGGTATATGATCCTGTAAGAATTACCGATTGCAAAAAGCATGATGTTTGTAACGAAGTCTAAACTCTTGGTCATTATTTTAAGTCAACAGTTCTTGTTTGAGGATCATTTTTCCTAGTAGGTTAGAGCAGGTAATTTATTTGTACAATTTTGATTGCTGTAGGGAGAGGTAGTGTTGTTACCATCAAGTAAGCATACATCAAGAGAGGCTCTAAGTTAAAGATATATTACATAAGATATTCCATAATAAAGAATTATTTGTCCCAAAATATCTACAGAGTGGAGGGTGACAAAACATGCAGTAAATATACATTATATTTTTGGAGAAATGATAGTGTGATGATTAATCTTGAATGTCAGCTTGATACCTAAGTGATTAGTAAACATATTTTTGGGTGTGCCTTGGTGATTGATGAGGGAATGACCCTGGGGTCTACATGTATCCCTGGGTCCTCCCACACTGGCTTTTTACTTATCTCTTTGTTCCTTGTTTGCCATGTTATGAACAGTTTTCCTATGTACATCATTTATTATGATGTTTTTAGTGAGGAGCCAGCCAACCATGGCCTGAAAACATGGGCTCAAATGAGCCCTATCTTCCTTTAAGTTGTGTATATAAATTATTTGGTCATAATGAAAAGTTAGTACCAGAAGTGGGGTTGAGTCTAGAAACTATATTTGATATTGTGCTTCAAAACCCTTTAGAAATGATTTACAGGAAGAGTTTGGAAAATTTTACAGACTCAGCTAGAAAAAGCCTAGAGATTTATGGGAAATTCTGGTATGAGTTAGGAGACCAGAGGGCTGAATGCCAATTAGGCTAAGGTTTCTGATAGGAATAAAAAATTTATTGGGGATTGAACTAGAGGCTATTTGTGCTACCGCATGGCATGGAACTTCTCTACATTTTGTCCATATCGTAAGGCCTTATATCAGGTTAAATTAAAACAGGCTAACTAGTCTGCTGGAAAAACTTTCAAGACAGTTCAGCCAGCCAGGATCATGAATATTGCTGGCAGCTTTTATAGGGAAAATCATAAGATCAAACAACAAAGTGGAAAATTCTGAAATATTTGCAGTTTGGTCAGAAAAGAAGATCTGTAAAACTGAGGCCAAGGTATTATTACTGAGAGAGATTAATGCTGTTAAAAAGAAGCCATTGTACTGGGACAATAGAAAAAGGTGACTTGAGGGCATCATGGGCATTGCTAGATCTCAAACATCACAGGTTCAAGGACATAAAAGATTAAAACTTTGATTTTAGAAGGGAGCATCAGGTATTCTGCTTCCATCAACGTCCCAGAACGTTGTTTCCCCAGGATTCATTTCATCATATTTGGCTATTCATTTACTCGAAGACCATTGTAGCCATGGTCAAAGGGGGCCTGGCTACTGCTCAAACTGATGGCCAATCTTAATTTTTGTCTATGTGACACAGGTTTTTCTCATGCACTCAGAATGTAAAAGGTAGAGGATCATAGAGGCTTCCACTAAAACTTCAAAGGAAAGCTTGAAAGGCTAGGAAATATATGACAGAGTCACAGAGTTTTCATGGGATTTCAGGAGCCCATGAGAAACATGTGTAAAGCTGTGTGAGTAAATCCAAAGCTGTAAAGGAGGAAGTTAGAGATGCCAGGAATCTGGAATGCATGTCAAGGTGAGCTTCAGCAATAAAGCAGAGTCAGCTCCCAAGAGTGTCCCTCTGGACTGTAACCAGAAAAACCATGGGAGTAGGGCTGCCCAAGCCCTTTGGGGCACATACATAACACCATAGGTTCCAGACATGAGGCTACAGGATTTAATATTTTCCCTGCTGAGTTTTAGTCCTACTTTGATCAGATCTTTTTATATTCTCCTACCCTTCCCATTGGAATGGAAGTGTTTACCCTCTGCCATGGTACCTCTGGAGGATGTACAGTGGTACCCAAGTTCATGAATTGAATTCATTCCATGTTTCTGGAAAAGTTGTCCATGATTTCATTCATTTGGAAAGATGGCTGCATGTTCATCATGTTCATTATGCAATGCAGTTTGCAAACAACATCAAAATTTTACAAAGAACTCCTGCTTGCAAACCAAATTGTTCACAAGCAAACTTATTCATCAACATAGGTACAATGTTACTTGTTTTAATTTTTACAGGAGATCACAGCTAAGAATACACTTTGAGTTTCAGATAAATCTTAGGCTTTGAACTTTTGAAAAATTCTGAACTTTTGAGAATTTAAAAATGAGCTAGGGGGCTGGTGAGATAGCTCAGTGGTCTAAAACACCTACTTAGAACAAGCTTAGCAAAGCACAGGGACCGCGGTTCAATCCCCCAGCACCACATGCCAGCCAGTCCCACCCCCTGGTGGGCTGAGCTGGCCACACACACACACATAAATAAATAAATAAATTTTTTAAAAAATGAGCTAGTGTACTGTTGGTCTATTGAAACAAGCAGTTAATGCTTAATTTTTTTCTTCTCTTTTTTACTTCCTTAAAACTTCTTGTTTAAAACCAACTTTTCATGCTCACATTTGGTAATCTAAACAACTAATTTGAAGACAGCATTATGCAATATAATGACCATTGTCAAATTCCTATTATTTTTTGAGTGCAATTCTGTATCAATTCTAATATTTTTACTATTTTTTATTCCTTTAAAAAAATGTATGGGAAGATTAGTGCATTTCTAGTTGTAAACAGGATGGTTGCATCATATGAACCAGAATTACAGCCCTGTTTCTATTTGGAGATTAAGTATTGCTTAAGAAGATGTGTTTGTGTATCAATTTGATAAAAAATAAACCTGTAGTAGTCAATCTTGATTGTCAACTTGATTATCTTCAGAGACACCTAAGAGATTAGGAAAGCACACATTTGGGTGTGTCTGGATGGGCCAGGGAACGTGACTTTAGAGACTATGGCTGGTCTCTGGCCCCTTTCTATCTGGATTTCCTCTCGTTCTCTGCTTCTTAGTTACCATGATGTTTCTGCCTCAAGTTAGCTCTCTCAGCCATGAATTTAGGTCTTTGCAGCTGTGCGCCAAAACAAACCATTTGACCTTTCAGTTGTCTTTGCTGAGTATTTGGTTATAGTAATGAAAAGCCAGGTGTGTCATTTCTGAGTACATTTAATGTAGCAAACCTAGTGCAGCAAATAATATGAGCTCTTTTCTATAATGTGTTCAGTTTCTTGGGGAAGCAGACTAAACATTAAACCATTGTAATATGGGCTTTGACAGAAGTACACACAGAACTTTAGGATCACAGAGGAAAAGAATATAGAACTTTCAGAGTTTAAGGAAGGCCTATTACCAGTAGAGATTATTTGGATGTGGTGTAACACTTATCTGCTTTCACCTAATACAAAGTGTTCATAACTAATTTCCTAAGTAAAGAGGACTTCAGTATTGGGTCCTTTCAGCAGGTTGGTCATGTAATTCAGGACCTAATTTTCCCCTTTTCTCTTCTGTTCTCAAATTCAAACTTTGTTTTTAAACTCATTCTCTTTCATAGCCATAATACAAGTTATCCACTGGAAGTTAATGGCAAAGAAGAGTGTCAATTCCAGAACAGAACTACTCCAGAAAATTCAGGACATTGTTCACACAAATTTCACCCATGTCTCATGGCTCTAATTGGGTTATTTGAACCAAGAATTGTAACTAGCATGCAAATCCTGGTGATTTGCTAGAACTGAGTCCAGTTCAAAGCATATAACCAGGGAAGTGTGGATACTTAAGTGGAAAATGGCAGTAACTATTAAAAGAAGCAAGAATAGATGGTACAAAGGCAACTGTGTCAACACCATATGGAAAGAATAATCAAGACTGAAGAAACAACTTGTTTAAAGACAGAAGAAAGAAAAAGCCCAGCCTGTTCAGACTTGACATTTAAAGTGGTTCATACGGCTGGAATTCAGGAGATGTGAGAACTAAGTGGAAACAAATGGAATTTGGAAGGAGCACAGGCAGCACACCATAAGGAAAACTAAATGAAGCAATCAGGACTTTGTAGAGAATTCTGAACTACTAAAAGATATTAAGCAGAGTAATGACATGAGGAGAACTGTGTTTTTCATACATTTTTGTGATGATACTGTGAAGAATGGAAAAGAGCAAGTTAACATTGGGGACAAAAAGAACTAAGTGGGAAGTTGGCATTATCTCTGAGCTTTATTTGTACTTTCTGGTTATAAGGTTTAAATAAGATTAAGTATGAAAGATATTTGACAAATTTTAGGTAATGAAATATTGTCATTTATTCACAAATTTATAACCTACTGGTCTTACATTTTATCTCTCTTGTTTACTGTATAAATTGGTCAAATTATTAGCTTTGAATGATAATCTATTTCTTTTTAAGTCCTTATCACAATATTATGAAAACCACATGAAATAATGCATGTAAAAATCATAATATAACTGAAAGACTATAATATTTTAAGTCACTGTAACTGGTTAGTTTAATAGAGAAGATGAAGAGAGGCAGACAGGATGAAGGTATATTTTTAGCCAAAAGAATAAAAAAAATGTTAATAGGTTCAATAGGAGGGCATGATAAAAGGAGAAATGAATTATAACATCTAGTTTTTTGTTGCAATAAGCTGAGCAGAACGATTTCATATGCTGAGATATAGAATAATCTTCTAGGGAAATGTAAGGACAAGATTTCATGCTTGGACATTTTAGTTTTAAGGCTTTGATAAAATATGCATACTGACATGTTATAGAAGAAGCTGAGTGTGTAAGCCTGACTCTTAAAACAGTCTGTTCCAGAAATATAGATACAGGAGTCGACAATATATCTGTAGTAGGCTCATCAGGGAAACTATGAGGTCAGGGCTAGGGAGATAGCTCAGTAGAATAAGTGCTTGCCTGGCAAGCACAAGGGTCTGAGTTCAATCTCAGGTTCCACCAAACACACACACACACACACACACACACACACACACACACACACACACAACTTATGAGGTCAGATAAGGAGAAAAAAGAAAAGGAAGTCATCAGATGGAAAGCAGCAGCTAAGGGAGTATGCTATGTAGGAGTTTGGTAAGGGTATAGGAAGTAGCAGAAAATATTGAGGAGGAGATGAAATAGAGATGGTGAAGAAAACCAGGAGTATAACTGGTTATAAGAAAGATTGTAAGAAGGTTTGTAAGTTTACATGTCTATAAGGAAAAAGAAATTTCAAACCATCTGTAAACTTGATGAAAGGTTAAGGAGTACACTAAATCTGTTGAATTTGTAGGTGCCTGGAATGTAGTGTCTCTTGTTTGTGGACTTCTGGGGGTTAGAATACAACAGAAGTGTGTTGGCTGATAAATGAATTGGAACTGGAGGCAATACCAACAGACAACTCTTTTTTTTTTCCCTTTCTCTTTCTCTGTCTCTTTTTCTTCCCTTCCTTCTCTCCTTCTTTCCTTCTCCTTCTCCCTCTCTTCTTTCTCCCCCACCCACCCTTTTCCCTTCTTGCCTCCCTGCCTTTTTCCCTCTACCTTGGTTACATTCTCACTGTGAGGACAAAAATTTCTGACATCTACAAGTTAAAGGAGAAAGGATTAATTTTTGTGAACAGTTTTTAGTGGTTTCAGTTCATAGTCGGTTGGCTTGGAGGCAGGACAACATCACACAAGGGCATAGAAAAGGAGAAACAAATCACAACAAGAAAGGCAAAAGGCAGGAAGCAGCAAAGCATGGAGCCCTCCCTTCCTGTCTCTTCTATCAGCACTCCAAGACTAATGGATGATGCCACTCACACCCAGGGTGAGCCTTCCCATTGTCCACACGTAGAACTGTACTCACCCAATCAACAGACTAATTTAGTGGTCACATACCCTCAATCTGTACTCATATATTCTAGATTCAGCCACCTGTGAGAAATCCCATATATGAGCATGTGAGACTTTGGGGGGATAGCTAGATATAAATCATAACACCCTCACTCCTATCTGCTTATTTTTTTAGTACATCGGTAAAGAAATATTTATTGTTTTAAAAAGTTTACAAACAAAAGAAAACACTCAGAGAAACCTGAGAAATGAAGATCTAAAACAAGATAAGAGGATTATTATAGGGGCTGGTGAGATGGCTCAGTGGTCTAAAGCACCTACTTAGAACAAGCTTAGCAAAGCACAGGGACCGTGGTTCGATCCCCCAGCACCACATGCCAGCCAGCCCCGCCCCTAGGTGGGCTGAGCTGGTCACACACACACACACACACACACACACACACACACACACTAAATAAATTTTAAAAAAATTAAATCTAAAAAGAGGATTATTATAAAAGGAATATTTTTAGAAGTTTGACTTATGACAGGAATTCCAAAGCATTTTTTTTTCTTTGTATTTTAAGGAAGGATCTACAGGGTATTCAGGGTCTTACTACCAGATCGGACTCTTAGTGATCTGCCTGTTTACAGTCTCCCAAGAGCTGTGCTTACAGGCACACGCCACCACGCCCAGTCTCAATTGCCATCTCAGTGTGCCCTGGGAATGGGGCCGACATGCCAGGCTGGGGGATCGAACCCCTGGCCCCTGCACATGCTTGTAGGCCCTTTAATCCACTGGGCTATTTGGTTAGCCCTCCAAAGCATACTTTCATGCTGAAAAAAATGATGGGTCTGTAAACAAATCGCCTACTGGAAAGAGTAAATACTATATAGCGGTGCTTTGGTTCATGAATGCTTTTGTTAGCAAGGAATTTGTTTGGAAAAATTTTGATTTTTGTTTGTGGACTTCACATTGGGTGCCAAACACTCCACAGCCACCTTTTCTGCACAAACCTGAGTGTGGCCATCTTTTCCAGAATCATGGAATGAGCTAAGTGTGCGAACCAATGTACCACTGTATCTTGAACAGAGGTGAGTTTGCATCTCTAGAGTATGACAGAATGTATTGTGAGAGTGAATGGGTGTTACGGCTTATATCTAGATACACCCCAAAGTCTCACACACTCATAAGTGGGGCTTTTCACAGATGGATTTATCTAGAGTGTGTGATGCTAGCATTAAAGATATGTGGTACTAAATTAGTCCGCTGATTGTGCTTCACGTTGCTGCTTGATGCCTTCTGCCTGCCACATCATGAACTGTTTCTTCTCTGTCACGCTACTCTGCTTTGTGAACAACCAGCTATGGACTGAAACCTTCACAAATTGAAGTGAAATAAACTTTTCTGTCTTAACTTGTGGGTGTTAGGTATTTTGTCTCAGAAATGAGAAAAGTAAGGCAATGTATACCTGCTCTTACATAACAGGAGGAAACAAAATGACAGAGGCAAGAGGGCTTACAAGTTTAGAGGAAAAGGTTAGAAAGAGCTTCAGTGAGTCCCTCTCTGACTGTCAGAATGTTGATCTTCCTTTGTTGGCACCTAGAACCCTTCCAAACTGAAAACTAAGGTTTGTTTTTTTTCCCTAGGAAAATATATTTTATTATAGTTTCTTTTTTTCTAACTTTGGCTCTGTTCTCTGTTTCTTATTTGAATTTCTCTTAAGTGAAAGAGCCTCTTAGACTTATATTATTTCCTAACTATCTGACTTTTTTCACTGTTTAGGTTATGCTCTGGAATATTTCATTGTCTTCTACTAAAAATTTTGTTCCCTAGCATACTAATTCCTTTTTTTTTTTAATCCTTTATCTATTTGGTACAGGGCCTTGCTACACAGTTTGAACTCTTAATGATCCTCTTGTCTTAGCCTCCCCAGTGCTGGGATTACAAGCATGTGCCACCATGCCCTGTTTTGGTGTCTGGCTCTTGCTGGGCCAGCACTGTGTGTGATACAGGGGACTGAAGCTAGGTTCTCGCACTCTTGCTCTCCAGGCAGGTGCTTAGACTACAGAGCTGTCTCCCTGGCCCACATGCTAATTCTTCTAATTTGCTTTTCTGTTTAATGTTTTGGGACAATACCTATTTTTTTATTTTATGGAAAAGAAAAACAAAATTTCATAATAAAATTGTAGGACAATAACAATAGTTGGTGCCTTATTGCATGCTATTATATTCAAAATAGTTACACAGAATAGGAGATATTAGGGGCCAGGGAGATGGCTCAGTGGAATAAGCACTTCCCTGGCAAGCGCAAGGGCCTGAGTTCAATCCCTGGTTCCTAAAAAAAAAAGAATAGAAGATACTGGCATAAAAAATTCTCCAGATGGTATCAGCACAAATGCTTCTTTTCAATGACCTAAGAGGAACTAGTATTCTAACTATCTTGTACGTTTTCCCCTTCCCCTTCTTTCCTTTCTCCTTTCTCTTACCCTAGTTCCTCTTTCCTTTAGAATAATTTCTTCCCCTTACACAACATCTATTGTACATGTTTGACCTTATTTACTCTTTTAATTTCTCACACTATGGAAACAATACAATATTAACACATGTGAGTCTGATTTATTTCAGTTATGAGTACGGTCTCATTTACCTATAAATGTTTCATTTGTCTTTCTTTATTTTTTTATTTATTTTTTTATTTTTCAACAAATAATACACTGCATATATTCTTCTTAGTGGTTAATTGCTGTACAAGATGCGGACTTGTGATCCTATTTACAAACACCATTAGAACAAATCATTCTATTCATTAACAGAATGTAACTATATATCTATCCCAACCACTTTGAATACACAGATACAAAATGGACATTCATCTGTATACCCCATTTTTTCTAAGTTCCGTTATTGAATATTATAGGTGTGTAAACTCAGCAAAATATTCTAAAAGAGTCCAGTAGCCCATATTAGCATTGGGTCTTCTGTTTAACTGGCAATGTCAGAAATTATTGACCTGAGTCCCCCACAGCTCAACTTAACAGCATGGCTTTATTTCTTATAATTTCGTCTTCATACTTTTCTGCTGGATGGTTAAGACCAAGGTAAAGCAGGATTGTCTTTCTTTATACCTGAGTAGTATCCAGTTATATAAAAAGATCACATATTTTTATCTGTTTCTTGGTTAATGGGCACGCGAGTTGTTTCCAATACTTAGCTATGACAAATTGTGCTGTTATAAACATGGGTGCACGTATACCACTGTGATTTGATGGTTTTATCTTTTAGGCAAATAACCATAAGGAACATTTTATGTTGAATGGGACCTCCAATTCAATTTTTGAGGAATCTTTATACTCATTCCCACAGTGGCTACATCGGTCTTCACTCCCACCAACAATGGGGAAGGGATCTTTTTTTCCCCACAGACCCTCCAGCTTTTGTTGTTGGTTGATTTCTTGATAATAGTCATTCTTTCTGGAGTGAAGTGGAATCTCAGTGTTGTTTTAATTACAATTCTCAAATGACCCATGATGTTTAACATTTTTCATGTATTTATTTGCCATTTAAATTTCTTCATTTGAGAAGTGTGCATTCATCTAAGATGGCCACTTCTGGACAGGGTCTTTGAGTATCTGATTTTTTTCAGTACTTTATATGTTCAAGACATAAGTCCTTTGAATGAGAACTGGTTAATTTTTTTTCAACTCTGTGGCTTGTCTTTTCAATCTGATGGTGATTTCTTTTGCTTGTCTTTTCAATCTGATGGAGAGTTTTTAAATAATAATGTGATATCATAGTTGATGATTTTTGTAGTATTTATTATACAATTTTGATATTGTTCCTGAAGTCTCTGCTGACACTGATACTTTTAAAATTTCTACCCATTTTTCTTTTTCAGCAGGTTTAGTGTTTTTATTTTAATATTAAAGTTTGGGTCCATTTTGATTTGAGTTTAGTGCATGGTGATAGATATGGGTTTAGCTTTAGTCTTCAACATGTTGAAAGCCAGTTTTTCCACCACCATTTATGAAAAGAGGCTACCTTTCTTCCTATGAAGTTGTTTAGCTCCTTTTGCAGACAGAAAGTGGCTGAATATATTTGGAATACTGTCTGCATCTTCGAATTTGTTTCACTGATCCTCAGTTCTATTTGCCAGTATCATGCTAATCTTTTTTTTTTTTTTTAGAAAGGATTTAATTAGAAGTCTCCTTCTAAAGCTATATGAAATCTGTTTTACATTACACACTTTCATGCATTGTATTCAAACCAGTTTTCTTTCTGTAAAAACTTCATGGCGTCGTCAAATCCACTTTGATTCAGGGACTCCATTTTCTTCTTGTTTGGTGGAAAGAGGGCCTGGTGCAGCCTCACCACGTTCTCCAGAGACAGCATTACATCCTGATTGGTGATGTTTATGTACAAATCCAAATGCCTTTTGTCTTTCGGAGAGATGTCCACTCGTCCACAGAAGGGAGAGATTGTCACAGTGCGGCCTGTGGGCAAGATGGGAAGGCTGTTGCTGAGGCCTCCGTCCACCCACTTCTGCCCTTGGTATTCCACTGGTCTCAATCCGGCATAAATGGGTATGAAGCTACTAGCAAGGAGGACCTTAATGAGGTCCTCCCTGGAGGAAAAATTGGAGACCAGGTAATTTTCTCTGGTCTTGGTGTTGGTGATGGATACGTGCAGGCGGTTCCTGGCTAGCT
>NW_004524764.1:4280524-4281323 GCF_000260255.1 Octodon degus | reverse complement strand
AACCGGCGGAGCGGTTTCTTTCGTTGTTTGGTTTGTCCCCCTCAGCGCCTTTTGGAAATGCCGTAGTATGAATTTGGGCAGGTTACGCCCAAATGGAGAAGATTTTAGGCTCAGCTTGGGCAGGTTGGTTAATCTGTGTGGTTGTGTAATCTGTTTCCTGGCTGGCTCCCATGCTAATCTTATCATTGTAACTTTGTAATATAATTTCAAGTCAGGGATTGTAATGCTCCCCTACCTTGCCTTTATTGCCAATAATTGCTTTTGTTATTCTACATCTCTTCTGATTCCAAATGAATGTTAGGAATGTTTTCTCTTGTTATTTGTGGGATTCTAATGGTATTTTGATCAATATTTTATTGACTCTATACAATAATTTTGAGAATATGGCCATTTTCACTATGTTGGTCCTTCCTATTGAGGAGAAAGTGCTATCTTTCCATTTTTTAATATTCTTTTCCAGAGTCCTATAATTTTCAATGCATAGATCTTTAACTTCCTTTGTTGAATTGATTCCTAAGCATTTCCTTCCTTTGAATGCTATTGTGTAGGGTGTGTTTTTTCTAATAATTTTTGCAGTGAGTTTGTTGTTTGTGCATAAGAATGTTATTGATTTTAAGTGTTGACTTTGTAGTCAGCTACATTTGAATTTCATTATTAAAGCTACAAATCTTTTGGTGGACTCTTTGGAGTCTTCTATGTCGAGTATCATCTCATCTGCAAATAACGATAACTTTCTTTCTTTCTTTCTTTCTTTCTTTCTTTCTTTCTTTCTTTCTTTCTTTCTTTCCTTCCTTCCTTC
>NW_004524764.1:4265199-4280424 GCF_000260255.1 Octodon degus | reverse complement strand
CTTTCTTTCTTTCTTTCTTTCTTTCTTTCTTTCTTTCTTTCTTTCTCTCTCTCTCTCTTTCTTTCTTCCTTCCTTCCTTCCTTCCTTCCTTTCTTTCTTTCTTTCTTTCTTTCTTTCTTTCTTTCTTTCTTTCTTTCTTTCTTTCTTTCTTTCTTTCTTTTTCTTTCTTTCTTATTCTATTCCCTATATTTCTTCATCCTAATTGCTCTGTCTAATGTTTCCAGAACTATATTGAATAGAAGTGGTGATAGTGGCCATCCTTGTCTTGTTCCTGATTTTAGAGTGGAAACTTTTAGTTTTTGGCCATTTAGTATGATGTTATCTGTTGGATAGATGGCATAGGTGGCTTTTATCAGATTGAGATAAAAACCATGTGTCCTAGTTTTCTGTAGGGTTTTTACCATGAATTGTTGTGGGACTTTTTCAAATGTTTTTTAGCATCTTTTGAGATGATTGTGTGGTTTTTTGCCTTTGGCTTTGTTAATATGGTGTATTACATTTATTGATTTGCATTATTGAACCATCCCTACATCCCTGAAATGAATCCTATTTGGTCGTGGTGTTTAATCTTCTTGACTTTCTACATTCCATTTGCCAGTATCTTATTGAGGATTTTTGCATCTATGTTTATCAGGGAGATAAACCTGTAGTTTTCTTTCTTGGTTGGGTCCTTCTCTGATTTTGGAATCAGGATAATGCTTGTTTCTAGGAATGAATTTGAAAGTACTGTTTCCCTTTAAGTTTCATCAAAGAGTTTGCGAAGTGGAAGTTTTAGTTCTTCTCTAAATTTCTTGTGGAATTTATCAGTGAATCCATCAGGGCATGTACTTTTCTTGGTTTGTAGGTTTTTAGTGACATCTTCAATTTCATTGACTGATATTGACTTATTTAGAATTTCTTTATTTTCTTGATTCAGATTTGGCAATGCCTGTGTAACTAGGAACTTCTCAATTTTTCCATCGTATTAGAATATAAGCTCTTGCAGCTGGACATGGTGGCACACACCTGTATTCTCAGCACTTGGAAGGCTGAGGCAGAAGGATCACTTCAAGTTCAAGGCCAGCCTGGACTAAATAGTGAGATAAAGATCAGCCTGAACTGCAAAGTGAGACCCTGTCTCAAAAAAAAAACAAAAAAAAAACCTGGTTATCAAAGTAGGTACAGATGATCTTCTGGATTTCTGTAGGATCTGTTATAATTTACCCCTTTTCATTCCTAATTGCTTGAATTTGAGTCTTTTATTTCCTCTTTTTGATGAAGTTGGCTGGGAGTTTATCAATTTTATTTAATATCTCAAAGAATCAACTCTTTAGTTCATTGATTCTTTGTATTGTTTCCTTTCCCTCAATTGCATTAATTTCTGGTCTTAGTGTTAAAATTTCTTTTCTTGTATAATTTGTTTTTCTTTTTCTAGAAGCTTGAGGTTCAAAATTAAGTTGTTTACTTGAGCTCATTTTGTTTTCCTGATGTGAGAATTCATCTCTATAAATTTCCCTCATAGGACTGCATTTATTGTGTCTCACACATTCTGTTGTATTGTATGGGCATTTTCATTTAATTGTAGATACCATTTAATTTCTTCTTTACTTTTCTCTGTGACCCATTTATTGTTCAGGAGAGTGTTATTTAATTTCCAAGCATTTCTGTTGTTTTTGAAGTTTCTTTTACTATTGATTTCCAATTTCTTTGCACTATGGTCAGATAATTTGCATGGGATGATTTCAATTACTTTAAATTTACTTAAGCATGTTTTATAGGCTAATAAGTGGTCCACTGTTGTAAGTATCCAATATACAACCAAGAATAGTGTGTATTTTGAAGTTGTGGAGTGGAACACTCTATAGACATCTACTATGTCCATTTGTTCACAGGTTTGGTTCAGTTTTGATTTTTTTTTTTTAAGTTTTGTCTTGTTGATCTATTTGTAATGGTGAGGTAGTGAGGTCCTCCATTATGATTGTGTTAGTACTTATTCAATTTTTCATGTCTGTTAACATTTGTTTTATCTATTTTGATATATATATATCAAAATATATATTTTGAATATATATATTTGATTGTTATCTCTTGATTGTTATCTCTTCCTCTTAGATTTTTTTTTTAACAAGTAAGTAATGACCTTCTTTGTCTCTTTTGAGCAGTCCTAGGTTAATGTTCTCATTGTCTGCTAATAGGATAGTTATTTCTGCTTTTGTTTGGGTTTCTGTTGTGTGAAATATTGTTCTCAGTCCTTTGACTTTCAGTCTGTGAATTTCTTTTTGAGTTAAATACATTCTTCAAATGCAAAATGTCATTTATTCCTGCTTCTTGATCCATTCTACAATGCTGTTTCTTTTGATTAGTGAATTGAGGCTATTTACATTGATGTATAACTAATATTTATTGGTTTATCCTTTTCATGTTATTTTTTGTCATTGGTTTCCACTCTTTCCCTACTGTTTACATTTTTGCCCTTCCTGGTGGTTTCTTTCTGTTGGTGTTCTTGTGCTTGTGGTTGTTTTCTCTTTAAAATATATCCTTTAAATACATTGAGTTCAATCTCTGGTACAGAAAAATAAAATAAAATATATCCTTTAGAACATTCTGAAGAGCTTGTTTTGTGGTCACAAATTTCTCAGTTCTTTTTTGTCATAGAAATGTCTTTTTTCTGCATTAATTTTTGAAAGGCAGTTTTGCAAGGTACATCAATCTGGGTTGGAATTTTTTTGTTACTGTTAGAAGTACCTCACTCCAAGGTCTCCTTGATTTGAGTGTTTGTGTTGAGAAGTCTGCTGTGATTCTCATGGGCTTTCTTTCATATGTGATTTCTTTCTCTAGCTGCTTTTAATATTTTGTTCTTAAGCAGAAATTCTGGAATCTTGAATTTGTTTAGATTTGGTTTAGATTCATTTCAGTCTTAGCTTTGTGGAGTTCTACACACTTCATGTATTTGTAGGTCAAGTTATTTATCCATGCTTGGCAAGTTTTTCACCATTATTTCTACGAAGATGATATTTTATGGCTTTGGGCTGTCTCTAGGCTTCTTGCGGACTCCAATTTACCTTATGTTGTTTTTCTTTATTCCATCTTTTAGCTGTTGGTTTGCTCTTTCATGGTCTTTTGCTATTTTTAAGATATTTTTCTTTTTATGGTCACTAGCTATAATTCTGTCTTCTAGATCTGATATTCTATCCTTGCATTCATGTAATCTATTGCATATACTTTCAATCAAAGTCTATAATCTTATGGGTTTCTGTCTGGATATCATGAATTTCATTTCTTCCCAATGTTGTCCATTCCATGGTTTACATCATTTTTCTGAGCTCCTCTATTTTTTTTTAAATCTGTATCTGTTTTAATGTGTTTCATTTTGATTGCTATTTCTTTTTGCACTTAGAGATTATTTTTCTGTAGCCTCTCTAGTTTGTTTTTGTGCTTTTGTTGTTATCATTTCAGAAAGTTCCAGTGGTTGGCTTTCCATTTCCTCTATTTCATTGTGCTCAGGACTTAACCTGGATGGGATAGGGGTCTGAGATTTGCTTCTTCATCTTGTCATTTTCTTTATATTTTATTTTATTTTGTTTCCTGTGTTGATCTGTATAGAGATTTCTTATGGTAGCTACCTCTATCCTCAGTATTGAGGCCTCCCTAGGAAATATCTGTTCTTCAGAGATATCTTCTAGATGTAAGTGGTTCTGGTTTTGTGTCTATCCCAAGAATCTACCTTCCCAATATACTGAAGATGAGGTTTCTTTGTATTTGGCTCAGCACAGTCCTTTGGTATTGGACTATGGTGATCGTGATGAACCCATACAATCACAGTTTTTTCATACAAGGGAGAAATACTGATTATAACAGATATGGCATCCTGGCTAAAGTCATACAGTTAGCAGCAACAATTGTCTCAAGCATAAACTGGCCACTGATGAATATGGTAATTATTAACTATAGGAACAAATCTATAGTTATATAACAAAATCCATTATATATCAAGAACATAATGCAACAATTTTTCTCTTATTGAAGTGATTTTTTCTGTTATGGGGGATATGAGGGCTGGGGATGAGATAGTGAGCTGAATGAGGCCAAATATTGTAGTAGCAAGGCTGGAGGGCGAGGGCTCACCACTTAAGCTTGGAGAAACTGGAGAGAAGCAATGGAAGGGAAAGCAAAAGAGTATTAAAGTGAATTAAAAGGAGACAATGTTTACTCACATGAAAGTATCATAAAATCAAGCAAGATTATTGAGGAAAGAGAGAAAGAAAAACAGTAAAACAAATGAAAAGTAAGACGTGTAAGTCCTAAAAGAAAAAGTACCAAAAAGAGGGAGAAAAGAGAAAATCAAAAGTAACCACAAAGGAAGAAAAATACCTCAACCAGACAGAAAGGAAAACCAATTAAACAGAGAAAAATAAAAGTAGTAAAATTCCTCCAATGCCTACTGTTCTGTGGTTGGTCCAAATCAGATCCCAGAAATGTGCTGTGTATTCCATCCAGGTTTCCAATTGGATTGGTGCTGTGTATGGGGCTGATCTTGGCCTCGGGATGTAGGGACTGGGAGTGATCTTCTGATGCTGGAGTTTCCCCAAAGTCCTGTGGTAAAAAATGGTGTCACCTCCTTCCCTCTTCTATTCTGTGTGTCCGTGTGCTGAAGCTCCATGCTAGTTCACCTAAGTTACCAGCTGCTGGCTCATATTCTCACTATTGCTTCTGACTTCTCTGCTCCACTGTTCTTGCCTGGCCATTGTGAGCACTCATGCTGGGGCCTTGCTAAGTTGCTCTCTATTTCTTTTCAAATGATTATTCTTTTAGTGTGACACTTTTCTTATTTCACAAAAATTCTCTCTAGTTCCTCTGAGTTTAATGAAGCATATGACTTTTTTCTTTTGTTTTGTCCACTATGTTTGTTTTGGGATTAGTTGACCCATCTTTCTATCTTGATCTTCTCTTCTACTTTGTTTTCTTTAAATGATTTATGATCCCATAGTCTAACCAATCTATTTCATGAATTAAAGTTTATGTTGAGGGGCTGGTGAGATGGCTCAGTGGTCTAAAGCACCTACTTAGAACAAGCTTAGCAAAGCACAGAGACCGCGGTTCAATCCCCCAGCACCATATGCCAGCCAGCCCTGCCCCCTGGTGGGCTGAGCTGGCCACACACACACACACACACACACACACACACTAATAAAAATAAAAAAAATTTAAAAAAATAAAGTTTATATTGATTATTAAGAGTAGCTAGCTTGGATTAGTTTCCTTTATACTTACATGGCAATGTTTATACATATAGCCCTTTTTCAAGTATAAATTATGCAGTGGCTGCTGGGCAAACAGATCTTATAAACAGGGTTGTTTCTTACCAGCTTTATATGACATATAACTATCTTGATCTAATTCTGAAAAACTGTTTACCATAACCTGCTCAATTACAGATACACACACACAGTTCAGAGGAATAGAGATGTGTATTTAGGATTTAAGCTGCTTATTACAATCTGTTAGAGTCTACCCTGAATAGAAAACTGCAAATGTTTCCCCTATTATTTGTGTCATCTGCATTTTGTGGAGTAGAATCACCTTAGTTCTTAAAAATTTAGCAATGTTTATGTCAACCCTTCTTGTCCTCTTCTGGGCAGTATATAGAGTTTCCTTTGTTTCTTCACATTCTGCCACACAAATTGTTTAAAGTTTTAAGTCTCTTTCATGCACATAGCTTACCAAACTAGCTTTCAGACTCAGGGCTGCCAATTATTCCATTCATTTTGACATTTTTTTAGACTGAGCTATTCAGTCTCTTGATTCATGAAGTTTCTTTCTCTATGATTACAGACAGACTTGGCAGGATGTTGTGTATTATGAGGCAGATTGGAATATTAAATCTAACTGGAATGAATGGTTGTGTCACTTTTATACTATTTATTTTAGAAATAAAAAATGAGACAATTTCTTCTTTCTAATGTTTTTCAGGAGATGAAGATAAAACATTCCTAATATGATTGCTGTGATCAGAAATGTATCTCCTGATAATTGTTTTGCATCTAGATTCCAGTTTACCTAGAGAAGAGCAAAATAGTTTAATGCTTATTTTTTCCTTCCTTTTACATGTATGTATATGTGTGTGTGCATATATATTTTTTTTTAATCTACTTCCTTTCCTAGGCTAAACATTCAAACATTGCTAAAGTTGTGTAGATAAGGGTGCCACATTCAATGTTATTTAGTTTAAAATTTTTACTAAAGGCAAGGATAAGCACAGCATCCCTAAGTTAGATATAAGGGCATAATTACTGATTCTGCCACTTCCAGGTTTTTTTTTAAATCATTTGTTTCAAAAATGTCTGTAATTTTGAATTGCACATGCCCATTGCTTCCAATAAATCATTCCATTTCTAAGCCTCTCCTTTCTGCTTCAATGACTTACTCCACTGAGGTAGATTCTAATGTTTCTTTTATTTGTTTCTGTTCAGAAAATGTTCCTTATTATCTGGGGATTATTGGAACCAGGTATAATTTCAAAAATTAAGAGAATTATGAGCAAAAGTGTTAGCATGTTGCTAGTTGTTATGGCTTGTGTCTACACACTCCTTCAAAGCATCCTGGGCCTCTCATGAGTGGGGCTTTTCATAGGTGACTGTCTCTAGCATATGCAAATATAGGTTAAAGGTGCACAATAATTGAATTATTGGTTTGGCATAGATCTGGATGTGCATAATGAAAGGACCTACTCTGGATATGGGTGATACCATCTAATGAGCTAGGCAGGATGGGGTAAAAGTCTGGAACGCTGTCTTAGTTACTCTTCTCTTGTTGTGGGGACAAATACCTGACAGTCAAAATGAAGGAAGGAAAGGTTTTTTTTTAGATCATAGTTACTGGAGGTTTCAGTCCATACCCAGCTGACTCCAAGGCAGACTGGCGGATGGCGGAGGGTAGTAGTTCATTGTAGTGGAAGGCAGCAAAACAGCAAGAGCAAAAGGGAGGAGTAGTAACAACAATGGCAACACAGGGCAAGTCTGTCTCTCTTAAATTGCATTCAGGTATTCCACCCCAGGCTGGGTGTAGTACTCATACCCATAATCCCAGCAGCACTCACACCCATAATCCCAGTGGATCATGAGTTAATCACAAACTCTAGAAGTCAGCCCCATGACTGCATGAGGCTTTGGGGGGACAACTAGATACAAATCCTAACAAAAGCTCACTGCTTGCTGCCTCCTGCCTGCCTTGTCATGGTCTGTTTTTCCTTTGCCATGCACCTGTGTCTTGGAGCCATCCAACTATGGACTAAAACTACAAACTATGAGATAAAATAAACCTTTGCTCCTGTAACTTATGAATATTGGGTATTTTGTCCCAGCAACAAAAGTAATGAAAACAGTACTTCTTACAGATTTTGTCCTTTGTTTTGAGACAGGATCTCTCTATTCAGTTTAGGTTGGCCTTAGAATCACTGTGTAGTCCCAGACTGACCTCGAACTCATGGTGATCCTCCTGGCTCAGCTCCCCAGTGCTGAAATTACAGGTGTGCTCCACGACACCCAACTACTTCTTACATATTTTGTTGGTATCAAACAAGAAACACTTTCACACATTTTTTGACACTCTGTTATTAAACAAGCTTTTGAGAACTGGACTAACATCATCCATGGGAGAGATGGATATTATTAGAAACAGAATGAAGGTCTTTTGGATTTAAGCAATGTTAGTTTGGAACATTGCTAGGGAGATCATGACTGAATTTTTACCCTGTGTCCTGGAATGACTCACCTGCCATTCTGAACTTAAATATTATTGTCTGCAAGTGAAATGATAATATTTGCCTTGGACAGAAATTGTAACTATTATAGATAAAGTAGTAGCTTGGTAAGTTTACAGTATACTCAAGATAAATAGGAAGCATCATGACCACTACTATTATCCTGACTAATCCTACATTGTGTTGACAATTTGGAATATTTTGGTTAAAATATAACCAGCAGGAGATTTTGATATTGTTGCTGATGAGCATATTTCTGGATGCCACTTATTCATGAACAAAATTTGCTGTTGGATCTTATTTCCATTTCACAGGAGGAACTGATGATGGCATAAAGTAAGATAACCCACCTCTGTAAGTAAAGAGCATCTTAAAAGCAGTAGGTCATTCAGTGATTGAGCTTCCTCACTCCCCCAAATTACTGTTTTGTCCTCTAATGACATGTAATACTGTACGAAGCATGGGTCTTTGAAAACCCATGCAGTTCAAATGCTTCACATACAAGCCCACTGGAAGCCGGTGCTATTTTATATTTACTTTCAATATTTACATATCCCTGTTTGGAGTCAGTGGTGGTTGCCTAGGAAATGAAGTATACATTTAATGTAAATTGTACAAAATATGACTAACAAACTGAGTAGGCTCCTGAGAAAGCTTAAATAGCAATTTGAACTTGTCAAAAACCTTCCTTCTCAGTATTGATGTTATTATTTAAGCCATGTGTCTTGGCTTTATTGTTGTTCCTTTTATCTGGAAGGTTTTCCTTTGTACCTAGTTAACCCTTATTTGTCTTTCAGATATTGGCTCAGATGTCACTTGCTCAGGGAAGAGTTTTCTGATTCTTCCAAAAGCTAAAAGAGGTCCCTTTTTAAACTTTCTCACAATAACATGGGTCTTTTTGAAAACTCCTATATTATTTACTTATTTGTATAATTATACACATGACAAATAATTTGTATTTAGTACAAATAAGGCTCCAACAGGGCAAAGAACATATTTTTGGCAAATGGTAGACAATAAATAATGTTTGTTTAATAACTAAGTAACATTTGACCTTTAGCCTAAGTCCATACCTCTAATAAAGGCTCTAGTTTTAATTTTTGCTTCCAGATAAATTTTATTACTCATGACAAGTTCTTATTGTAAGATGTGTATCATTGCATTAAGGCCTACAAGACCAAGTTTTCCGTAAGCAGAAACACAATTATTGTCTCAGTCCTTGGATCATACTTTGAATTCAGCATCAATGAATGTGAATTGTTCATCTCATTCTGCTCTAAAGATAATCTCTAAAGTTGAACTGGATGTAAAGTAAGGTAAGAAAGTAGTACATTCCAGATATAAACAGGCATGCTACTGTTTGGGTCACTAGTATTTTTGTTGTCATTAGGTTATTAGTCACTGTAATGTTATTATGTAATGTTATTAGTGAAATAGAAAGAACAACATGTTTTACCAACTAGAATTCTTATATTTCTCTTTGGCAAGATTTGATCCTATGTCTTCTAGTGTAGTGAGATATTTTTTAAAAAGCAGTGAATGACAATTACTTTTAGTAAATCTGTTCTAGGTTAAAGAGAAAACAAAAGATAATAAATTAATAAAATCAATTATGACATAGCCACAAAAATATTAATATAATATGATATTGTCAAAGAAATGTTATTAACATGAAAGGTTATCAAAATATAATATTAAATAAAAACAATCAGGGAGTAAAATTTCGTGGATTGTAGAATTTTAATTTTACCTAATACTGTATATATTATTGATTGGAAAAGTAATATTACTATGGGTGATCATTATTTCCTTCTTTGTACCTTTCTATAGTTTCCAAGTTTATTAAAGTTGGCATAAAATGTATTTTTAATCAATAAAGAATATTGATTCCATAAATTAATTTGAGAAGCTCCTTATATCTCAAAACCTTAAAGTGAATCAACCTCCTAAACATTTTCTCTTGTCCCAATAATCTTCTTCAACATAAGTTGTTCCCTATTCATCATGTGTAAAAACAGACTCTGTTCAAACAAACTCTGAACTTTCCAAATAATGTTATTTCAATTAATGTATACACTTAGCTTCATAAGTTAAATATTGTCAGATCTTCAGGGCTGTGAGAATGTGGTAGAAAAATATTAGTTTTTACAATGACAAAGACTTTCATACTAACTGTGTGTTGGTTGACTCCATGTAATATAATTTTGTGTATTTTGTTAATCTGTGAGCTTCACCAAGAAATCCAATAGTTTATTATCACAAAATCAGCTGGGTTCTACTTTCCTGATCAAGCAGATTTCATGCTTCCTTGTTCTCTGCAGTTACCTTTGACTGTCTTGTTCCTAGAATAAAGTGAACTGCTTTGCTTACTGGTGTCTTAAAATTTGCTGTGCCATGTAACTAGAACTCTTTGCCCAGGATGTTTCACGTGGTTATAGTTATGTCTCAATTCAAACATCACTTCTTAGATAGATTGCACACTATTGAATTATTCTGGTTGGTTCTTTCTAAGCTCCTCTATCAATCTAAGTTTGGATCTGGAATGGTCCCAAAGACCCATGACCATCCCCAAGTCATGGCCTGCCGGAAGGTGGTGGAGTTGGGCTTAGTTGGAAGATGGTGGCTGCTGGTCTTGAAGCTAATATTGGAATCCCACCCTTCTTCTCTTTTTCTGGATGCCCTCAGGTGGGAAGCTTTGCCCTACCACCTGCTCCCAGATGGGAGGTACTGCCTCACTACAGGCCCAAAGGCTTAAGGCCATGGAAGCATGGATCAAGGCCCCTGAAACTGAGTCAAAATAATCTTTTACTTTCTAAAAGTTGCTTATCTCAGGTGTCTTGGAATAGAAAGCTGACATGCTTTCCTTGTTCAGTGATTTCCATGACTGTTCTTCCCTATAGAAAGTGAGCTCCAGAGAAAAAGGCTAATGCTCCTCTTGTTCACGTCTGTTTCCATAGTGCTAAGAATATTGACTGTAGAGTGGAAGACAGAGACTCAACAAATATTTACTGAATAAAACAGTAATTTCTTTTTTTCCCCTGTATTTTAGGGAAAGGTGTTCAGGGTCTCACTACTAGATTGGACTTGTAGTGATGCGCCTGTTTACAGCCTCCCAAGAGCTGGGATTACAGGAGGTGCATGCCACCACGCTCAGTCTCAATTGCCATCTCAGCTTGCCCTGGGGGCAGGGCCTGCACAGCAGGCCTGGGGATTGAACCCCTAGCCCCTGAGCCTGCTTGCAGGTGCTTTAATCTGTTGAGATCCCCCCAGCATTGGGCTCTCTGAGACGGCAACTGAGACTGGGCATGGTGGCATGCACCTGTAATCCCAGTTCTTGGGAGGCTGTAAATAGGTGGATCACTATGAGTCTGATCTAGTAGTGAGACCCTGAACACACTGTAGACTCTTCCTTAAAATACAGAGGAAAAAATATTTTGAAGACCTGAAATATAAAAATCTGCTAGGTTCAGATGAAAATGAAATATAAATAATTTCTGATTCTACCAATGTGTTTTTAGTTTTAAAAAGAATATAGTTTTGGTAACAGCTGCCATAAAATAAACACAGTAGGCAAATAAAATCTAATTATGAGTGTTTACACCAGGTAGGAGGTTGCAAGTTTCCATAAATGTCTGAAGCATTTTTTGATAATTTATTCTACAGTCATTTGTAAAGATTACAGCAAAAACTTTGTCTTTTTATCAATTATGAATGTATTTATGTTCAGTTACTTTCTTTTCCCTGACTGATATTTCTTCTTTCATACAATATCTACATGGGCAAGACTTATACTTATGATGATGACTTCTTTGTGACTCCTGTTTGGATATATCTTTCATTTACTTCCTCAGCTACATGGGTTTTTCCACTACAAAGGGAGAATAAGGGATTTTCCAATCTCTAATCTTCAAATATTTCCCTTTATATTTCACACAATTACATAATTGCATGGTGGGCAAAGCTCGATGACCCTTTTTATAGATGACACATCAGAAAAAGCCTGACAAATTGTATTCTCAGGGTCACTAAGCTTTTCTAGGCTTGTTGACTCATAAGTAATGTTTCAGATTCAAACTCCAGTAAAGGAGAAACTAACCAATCTACCATTTTGTTAAACCAGCTATAAAATTTTGCAACTATAGCTGTCTTGGTAAAATCCTGTCTTTCCTTTTATACAAAATACATTAGTTGTTAATTTTCCCTGACATTTGAGGCTTTGTGCTGACATATTTTATAATAAGATAACTTAAAAATGTTGGAATATAATAACACCTAAGTCTTTAAGAGATGTCACCTTCCACATGACTTTTGAAAGTTTTTAAGAAATATTTTATAAGGAAGATGAATTGAGGTTTTAATTTAAAAAAAACTGTCTTATAATAGTTTATTAGTCTATGTATAATTCTCAGAATAAATTAATAAAATAATTAAATAAAGTTCCAAGCCTTGGTCAATAAAACTTTTGTGGACCCACAAAAATCAATTTAGCATTCTCACAAATCCACCTAGATGTATTTGTAGGCCTTAAGCCTGAAAGCAGTCTTTTGATAAAAATTAAATCCCCCCCAAATCCTACATTGCCTCAGAAAGAAAATGAAGATAATAAAATGTTCAAACCTTAAGAAAAAGAAAGATTTTTTACAGTCTGACAAATGTTGATTAGAGGTGAAGATGTGAAACATGTTCGTAAGTGGGCAAGTGAAGCTTCTTGTAGCTTTCTGGACTTAGTTTAGTGTAGACCCTCTGGAAATTGTCTAATGTGTCCAAGATACTTAGTCATGCTAAGTTTAAACAAAGTCCAGAGACTTAAGAGTATAAAAGGAATTGCAGCAGAAATAGTAATAAAGGAAACCTAATGGTAGCTTAAAAAAAAAAAAACAGTAAGTTTAAAAACTTATAAAAAGGAGTAAGTTTGGAATGTGAACAATTTCCTGATGTTTATACAATAATGATTCTTCAGATTTTAGAACATAGACATGTATCAAGACTTTTTAATTTTTTTACCAATTCTGCATGCTTATATCTGGTAATCTGAACAAATAATTTGAAGACAACAATATGCAACATAGCAACAAAAGCCTCAAAATTGCTAATCATTATAATTTTATCTCTAACTTTTTGAAAGCAACATAAGAGGAGAGAAGTCATAACGGTGTTAATATTTCAGAACTTTTAACAAAAGCTTCTAATAATGCAGAGTAGATACGAGAGGGTGACTGTCAATATATTAAAAACAAAACAGTAAAACATGTTATTTTGGATAACCAGGAGCAGGCTAGGTATGGTGGTGCAGGGCTATAATCCTAGCACTCTGGGAAGTGGAGGCAGGAAGATCACCAAGTGGAGTCCATCCTGGACTACTTAGTGACTTAGTGAGACACTGCTTCAAAAACATTTTTTTAATAACTGAAAATGTAACATATCAGGAAGATGCTGGGTTCAATCTCTAGTTTTGGAGGGAAGGAAAGAAGGGAGGGAGGAAAGAAGGAAAGAAGGAAGGAAAGAAGGGAAGAAGGGGGGGCCTGGCCCTAGCTCAGGCCTTTAAGTGGCTGCTTCCACAAAGCTGTCAGCCTCAGGTTGCTGGAGTTCGAACCTCACACCTCTCCCGCTGGCCAAAAGTGCCCTGAAGGCACTTGAGCAACAAAAAAAAAAAAAAAAAAAAAAAAAAAAAAAAAAAAGAAGGGAAGAAGGAAGGTAGGTTATGTTTTGTATCTAGATGTTCTCCAAAGACTCATGCAGTCATAGGCAGGATGGCCAAAAGGCTGTTGGATCCAGGGTCCATGATGTTCTGGGATTAACTGTGTGGTGGTGGTATCAAGGGTGAGCAATTACTAAATTAGTCCACTGATTGGTTTGTCATTGGCTTGGGTGTGGACAATGGGAAGGCCCTCCCTGGATATGAGTTCTAAGGGAGAGAAGCATGGCTAGAATACAAGGGACAGAAAAATGGCCTCTGCAGTTGTCACAAACTGTTTAACCTTCTGCAATGCCCCTTTGTCACACTACTCTGACTTGGAACCCAATAACTATGAATTGGAATCTCTACAATTTATGAGCTACAATAAACCTTCCCTTCTGTAACTTTGGGTGTTGGGTGTTTTATCTTCGCAATGAGAATAGTAACCAAGCCAATGAAAGAAGAAAGAAAGGAAAGAGGAAAGAAAGCAAGAGAAACAAAAAGAGAAGTGATTTGGTAAAGCAAGGGAAATGTAAAGTTTCAATAAAATAATGCCAGAGTATTTGGCGTATGCCTGCAATATCAGACTTCTGCAAGGCTGAGGTAGGTGGATCACAAGTTTGAGCCAAGTTGAGTAATTTAGCAAGACCCTGTCTCAAAAGAAAGAAAAAAAGAAAAAGAAAGAAAGAAAGAAAGAAAGAAAGAAAGAAAGAAAGAAAGAACAATAAAGAAAAACAAAGTCTGAAGTTGTAGCTCACCTGGATTCTATCTCCAGTACTGCAAAAGAAAACAGAATAAAATACAATAACAGTGCTAAACAGGTAGCACTAGCATCAAGTAAATGGAACTAAAAAGACATAGTAGATCAGCCACTTAGGGTCCCTCATCCATTCCACAAGGACACACTGAGTGGCAGGATAAACAACCTATGCTGTATCTTAAGGAAGGTTTACTATTTTTATAAAGCAAACTCTTAGCTGTTGACTATAGCTCGGTAGAACGCAGATGTGCTTGTGTTCATCTGTAAGACTGGTTTGGAAAGATCCAAAGGAGTCAGTTTCGATAAGTGACTGAGGAATTACCAGGAACAAAACGGATTCTGAAAGAAGAGTGAGTCAGTCTCAAATTAAAGGGTGAGTACAATAGCAGAAGAGTTGTCCTGAGTGAAACTGCTGGGGATATGCTCCTCAGCTTTGCCTTTTACCTTATCAGAGACCTGACACTCATGCCAAAGCTTCAGAATGGCAGATAATGAAAGGAAAAGAAATCGAAGCAATTCAGGGGCCAACTTCCTCATATCATATGTAACAGAAAGTGGCAAAGCTGTGGGTTGAGAGAAATCCCTCAATTGTGGCTGTTTTGGAAGGAGGCTGAGTTATGGATCAGGTACAACACCTAAAAAGGAAGCATGACAGAGCCTCACACTCAGAGAAAGCATAGAACACTCACAAAGGTGAGAGCAGAACAAGGCCCTTGCTACCAGCGAGCCAGCTGTGAAGCACAGATGTGATGCACACAGATGTCTCCAAGCACAGGTCACAGGCATCTGGCATCCTACATCTGTGGGTGAGGAACAGAGGGAGGGAAATTGCATTTCATTATTATTTCAATGTCTATTTTTCTAACTTGGTTTACTCTGGAAAAATGCTCCACTGGCTTTATTTTAAAGATATAGTTACCTAGTTATCTTCATATATTTTATTTAAATAAGGGAATTCTTCTTCTTCTTCTTCTTCTTCTTCTTCTTCTTCTTCTTCTTCTTCTTCTTCTTCTTCTTCTTCTTCTTCTTCTTCTTCTTCTTCTTCTTCTT
>NW_004524764.1:4260687-4265099 GCF_000260255.1 Octodon degus | reverse complement strand
TCTCTCTTCTTCTTCTTCTTCTTCTTCTTCTTCTTCTTCTTCTTCTTCTTCTTCTTCTTCTTCTTCTTCTTCTTCTTCTTCTTCTTCTTTTTCTTCCTCCTCCTCCTTCTTCCAAATCAAGAAAGACAGAATATACAGTTGATATATTTTCTACAAATTACACTCTGGATAAAAGAAAAAAAGAATTTCTTACTTAATTAATTAACTTATTTATTTATTTTTTTGGTACTGGGAGTTGAACTCAGGACTTTGAACTTGCCAAGCAGGCACTATACCACTGAGCTATATTCCTGGCCCTCAGACCTTCTTATTTAAACACTGTTTCTCAGTGTTGAATTGTTGGAAGTTTTATCTTCCAAGTCTTTACTGTTAAATCATCTCACTTATCGGTGTTTCTATGAATAGTATACTGGAAACAATATCTAGTTCACTCAGGAGGAATTTCTGTGTGTAGTAATTGTTTAATGGGCATTACACAGATTATCTGATTAATTCCTTAAGCAACTGTGTAAAGAATGTATTAATGGCTCCATACTGGAGATTGCAGATTAAGAAGTGAAAATTTATCTTGGGCCTTGTAGTTAAACAGAGCAAAAATTTTGCTGTCATTTTTTTGTACTCTTCACTGTTTTGCTCTACTGCAGTCCAGGGAAGCCACTGATTCAGGTTTATCAAAATTTCAACATTGTTCCATTTCACTCTACACTGCTCCAAAATTCCCCAATATTATGATTTACTGGAAGCATCAAATTCTTTTCAGTCTTCAAGGACACCGCTTAGGAGATAGCTCTACCCTTCAACGAAAATAACACCACTTTTTAAATTGGGTCTTTGAATTTTGGGGGCCTATTTTAAATGTTTTTCATATGTTCTAAATAGAAGTCTATATCTTATTTATGTAAACAAAATATTTAACTCTTCCAAAGAGTCTGTTGCATCTCAATTTAGGTGAATCCAGCAAAAGATGAAGTTTTCAAATGATAAAGTGTTACACTTTTATAGTAAGAGCTGTCCTTATTTACATGACTCCACTGAATATGTGAATGTGTTAGCTTTCTCTCACTGTGACAAAATTCCTAACCAACTGAAAATGAGGAAAAGCTTTTCAGGTCACAATATCAGAGGTGTTAATCCATGGTCCTGTTGCCTTTGGATTTGTCGCAGAGTAGTGCGTCATGGTGAGAGAAGGGAGGAGAGCAGGTCAACTCACCTCAAGGTGGCCAGGAGGCATAGAGGGAAAGGAAAAGGCCAGATCCTGGTATCCCCTTCTGAGGACCTAATTTCCTTCCAATGGGTCCAACTTTTGTAGGTTTGGTCACTTCTAAAAAGCACCACAAGCTGGTGGCCAAAGCTTTAACAAGTGGGCCCTTTGGGGATGTTTACTAGCATGAATTACAAAATGGTGGAGGATTTATATAATCTGAAGACATGTCATTGTGTTGGGGAAGTAATTAGTATTATGTTGTTCCTTGAAATATAATAAACTGAGGCTGGGCTAGATGTGGAAGGAAATGAATTCCAGACTGAAGCAAGGAATCAGGAAAAAGAATAACATGAAGAAGATTATCATCCTATTAGAAAATATGAGTCACCTCTTTTCAGTGGTTTCACTTCTTGAGTTTTCAGTTACCTGAAGTCAACCAACATCCTAAAATATTAACTGGAAATTCCAGTTAAAGCTGTTAAAGAAGCTTTAAATTACACATTACCTGGAGTTCTGCGATGAAATCTTGCTGTATCTTTTTTGATCTTACCTGGAATATGAATCACTCCTACCCTCGGCCCCTGCACACTGTGTGTTCCACGTCTTCATCACCATCACAGCTCAGGGATCCAGAATCATCCAAAGCTGTGATTCTCCTTCTTCGGTGTCGTCAAAGATCCATAGTACTCTGATACTGTGTCACAATGCCCACACGATACATCTCATTTTATTTTTCCATGTATGTAAGGCATTCGATTGCCATACATTTTCACAAAGAGAAGCACACTGCGATTAACTATTTTGAACAAGACTGAGACCATATTCACAAATCTTCATTGTAGTATATTATACTTTTTCTATTTTCTTCTGGTTGTTCATTTTTTTTGTGCCTAGTTTGTAAATTAAACTTCATGTGTGTTCAGAAAATGTAGTTGTATAGGGTTTCATACTATCTATGGTTTCAGGAATTCACTGAGGTTCCCTGAATACATTCTCCTCTGATAACAGAAGGCTATTAGAATCTCCTTCATTGCTTTGAAGGGAGGAAAAAGAATAGGAAGTAGAGGGAAGAGTCTGTCAACAGGGATGACAACTAACAAAAATAAAGCAAGGTATATAAATACAAGATATCCTAGAAGTCATGTGAAGTTTTGTACAAAGTATAAAAATATCAAGAAATTAGGAAATAAAGAAATGGGGAAGAAATCATGGTTCAGCATCTCAGTTTTATCGTTAGGGATGCTTTGATATCATCTGTTTCCTTTTAAAAATGATAATGAGTTTCCTAGCATCACTTGCACAATTTCCTGAGTATTCAAAATGCAATGGAAAATATTATATCCTTTGCATTTTTAAATGTCATGAATATCTATTATTTGTTAGCTGTGCAATATTTTGTTCTATTGCTAATGAGATTTGTTTTTATGGAATTAACTTTTCTGATCTTAGAGATAATATAACTAGACAATAATCAGATGTTCTCTCTTCTCTAACCAAATAATGGCTACCTTTTGGACAGTGAATAAGTGTTTAGTAGGACTTCATTGTTTGAAGCATATTTTAGTCTGTTTACAATTAGGCATTTCGTAAAAGTTGCACTAGTTAGATGTGATCACATAATCTGATCTTGAACAGGAAATAAAGTTACGCTGTATTCATTTCATTAGTGATACCTTAACACTCTAACCTAGAAAATTACTTGGGCCTACAGTATAGCTCTAAAAAATCTGATTTGACTCCTGAATTTTCTCAAGCCATTCTATTTTCTGATCTCTCATTTAACTTTCTATATATTTTTATTGCTTTTCTTAAAGCCCTATTAATCTACAGCTTTTGCTCTGTTTCTTTATTGTAACCCCAATGTCTTGATTTCTCATTTTCACCTCAGAGATAGATTTTTACTTAGCAACGAAGAACTCTAAAAGATACAGTAGCCTTCTTAGATATAATCAAATAAAAGAAAGCAAATTATTTACTGCATGCCTACTACATGCTAGACACCATTTCCAGACATATGCACAGTAAGCAAGAAAAACTTAGCTCCTTTCTCAAAGAACTTATGGTTTTTCTGACATCAGTTAACAGGCAAAGAGACATGTTAACCTTTTGGGAAGAACTAGAAGTCAAAAAAGTGAAAAGAAAAAGAATACATGGGCTATAACACAGAGAAAGCAAGACTTCAAGGGTATATAGTAAAGAAAGGAATAAAGACAAAGACTAAAGTGTTTCCCCCCCCTGAAATAAAAGAACCATGTATATGGGTTCTAATAAAAATAAGTATGCATTTATATATCTAGCTATTCCCCAAATTTGCTCCACGTTTTTGTTCCTGATAGCATTGCCTTAATTCATGCTGTCCTTACTAAGCATCTTATGGATCATCTACCTCTAGTCCAGAGGTTCCATTCATCTACAGCCACCCTTTCTTTTTCTCATTCCTAGCTCTACTCTCACAATATAGTCTCCAGGACCGTCTTTCTGTGGTGTGAGTTGTTATTAGTCAATGTTTAAACTTTTTCTGTGGCTCTCCACTACCTTTCTAATACACATCTGGCATAAAAAGGACTTCAATAGCATGATTTTAATTGCTTATTCTTGCACAGTACCCTGAAAAATTTATTTAAGTTACTTGATTTCATCTTGGTTTCTCTGGTCTCTTTACTACCTTCAATGCTGAGTGTCTGAATTTAAAGGGAGATTTGGTTAATATATAACTACATTAAATTGTACTCTATACCACAGACAGGATAGACTGAAAAAAAATCTAGATTTTATACCAGGATGTAGAGCTTTAAAGCATAGAGACATTGACTTATCTTAGTGTAGATGAAATACTCAAATCTAAAATTAAAAATTGTTGTATTTATTAGCCAGAGCTATCAATTTGTTAATTGGCGTTGAGTAAGATTGACCTCAGTTGGTACAATCATATATACCATAACTTTAAATTCTGTAATAGGGGCATGCCCACTAGCTCAGTTGTTTAAGTGCCTGCTTAAACAAAGCAGTCAGTCTCTGGGAGTGGTGGTTCAATTCCCAGATACTCAAGGCAATCCAGACCAGCGCTGGAGGCAATCTGGAGCAACAACAACAACAAAAAAAAAAAGAAGAAGAAGAAGAAGAAGAAGGAGAAGAAGAAGAAGAAGAAGAAGAAGAAGAAGAAGAAGAAGAAGAAGAAGAAGAAGAAGAAGAAGAAGAAGAAGAAAGA
>NW_004524764.1:4259146-4260372 GCF_000260255.1 Octodon degus | reverse complement strand
AAAAAAAAAAAAAAAAAAAAAAAAAAAAAAAAAAAAGAAATGCAATGAAAATAGTATTTAAAGAAAAGTAACACTGAATGTGTAATCCGTGAAAAAATATAGTAGTCGCAGAAAACAAAAAACAAATAAGATGGATTTATACTTTGGAAAATAATACAATTAAAAAATACAGAATAACTATTTTAAAATGAAAAAGCTTCATAGTAAAAATCATTAAAATTGAAAACAGAAAATAAAGGAAACAAAAACCTTGATTCATTCCAAAATTAATAAAATTGGTAAGCTTCTAGCTAGGATAAAAAATAAAAGCAAGATTACTATTAGAAATGAAAAAGGGGATATCACTGCAGATGTTATGGACACTGAAGGGGTAGTAATAGGATGCTATGCACAACTCTGTGACCAGAAATTTGATAACCTAATAAAATAGATCAACTTATTGAAAAACACATTTTGCCAAACTCATATAAGAAGTAGACTTTCTGAGTAGATCTTTATCTATTAAAAAGATCAATCCAGGGCTGGGGAGATAGCTCAGTAGAACAAGCATCTGCCAGGCAAGTGCAGGGTCCTGAGTTCAATCCTCTGTACTGAAAAAAAAAAAAAAAAAAAAAGATTGGTCCATAAGTAACCTCCTCTCTAGTTCAGATGGGTTCACTGGTAAGTTATATGAAAAATTGAAGGAAGAAATTTTATTAATTCTGCAGAGTATCGTAAGCAGAAAAAGATACTTTCTGACTTATTCTGAAACAAATATTATCCTAATAGCAATTTAGCAATTTTCTATATATTTCATTATAAGTCATTCATGACTTCTCTAAAATAGTTTTAAACAAGAACAAAACAAAGCAGAAACAAATGAAAAAGAAACAGAGTAATGTTACCAAATCTAGGAAGGTAAATAGACTTTCATGTTCAGGAAATCTTACAATAGGTTGAACCCAGTGATGTCTACAATGGGAAAAGGCAGAGGTAAGGGGGATTTTGAAAGAAACAAGTTTTAAAAAAGAGACTTGTCACAAGAAAACCTTTACCAGCCTGTCAACAGCTTCTTCAGGTAAGAAGAGCGGGGTGGCTCCGTTACTTAATTACCTACCAGCAGGAGCTACTTCTTGAAAGTTTCAGCATTCTGCGCACCTGCTGCAGAGGGCCACATTTCCAGCACATAGACCACTGGGGAATAGACCATATCCAAACTATAGCACTCACTTTCAACCTAAAGACAT
>NW_004524764.1:4244930-4250071 GCF_000260255.1 Octodon degus | reverse complement strand
TGAATAGAATGATTTGTTCTAATGGTGTTTGTAAATAGGATCACAAGTCCGCATCTTGTACAGCAATTAATCACTAAGAAGAATGTATGCAGTGTATTATTTGTTGAAACTGTCCTTCTGATATGATTTGAAACTGTCTCATTGCTATCTGTTTGTCAATAAAACTTTGGAAAAAAAAAAAAAAAAGAAAGGAGGGAGGAAAGCCAGCTAACATTATTTAAGTTCTATTAGGTGCCAAGAACTGTGGTAGTTGTTTTGGATATACCTATGATCCATTTCAATACTTAAAACAGTTGGATCTGGGAAGTCTTACTCTTCTCATTACACTGTTCTCATTTGTAAGAGGAAAGATTAGGCATTTTCTAAAGTTGCTCTGTCTGTCTCTCTCATGTGAAGAAGTGTTTTTTTTTTTTTTTTTTTTTTGTGGAACCGGGGATTGAACTCAGACCCTTGTGCTTGCCGGGCAAGCGCTTATTCCATTGAGCCATCTACCCAGCCCTAGGAAGAAGCTTTCTTTCCCTCAGTAAATATATTTTGCTCTTCAAAAATAAAATAAATAAAGTTTCCTTGTAATGTTTTCACTATGGGAGTTATATATAATTACAACAAAGTAGAAAATAGATGACTTCATTTCTAATTTTAATACTTATTCAAGAACAACAAATAATTGTTGTGTACTAGGAGCTAAAACTATTGAGGTGAACTATTACTGCAAGTGTTCTGGTTTATTTTCTTCATTTTATAAAGTTGTGCATTAGGTTTTTTTTTGGTGTGTGTGTTTTGTAGTTGCAATTTTAATAACGAATTTTATATCCAAATTTTTAATTAAATCATTTCTCTTATATTACTGAATTTTTCAAAAGTAATATAGTAAAAATCAAAATACTCAGTATTCATTAATGGTTATCCTATACTTTGAACTTTGAACTAGAAGTTCAATTGGTCGTTTTTGTCTTGAGTATAATTTATTGCCACAGATATGTTTATCTCTGAAATTTTCTTTTTTTTATGAGCAGAATATATTTATTTAGAGAAAGAAAACTCCTGTCAAAGAGAGGGAGAGGAGGGGGGCCCAAGCGGGTAGTTCCCCAGGAAGCTGTCTCTTTCAAGGACTTTTATAGTCTAAAACCTTGTGGGGTTAAGGTAGAGAGAATGGGAACTTGCTTAGGTGGGAAGGAGGTGGGACAAAACTGTGGTCAACCAATGGGATTACAAGCACCATTGCTCAGGTAAAACATTAAATCCAGTATCAAATGGGAAAGCGAGTCACGTAGCAAGCAGGCATGAATAAGGGACAGGGTCTTTTCCTGTTGGGGGTTGGAATGCAGGACAGGGTCTCTTTCTGTTGGGGGTTGGGCTAGTGACTCACTTGGGTCTTTCCAGGTGATTGATATCTATTTAGAATATCAGGGGCTGGGGAGATGGCTCAGTGGAATAAGCGCTTCCCTGGCAAGTGCAAGGGCCTGAGTTCAATCCCCGGTTCCGCAAAAATAAAAACAAAAACAAAAACAAAAACAAAAATAATAATAGAATATCAATCCCAGGTGCTACTTGTTTAGCATTTGTTTGGCCTTTAGGTCTTTAGGTCTGGTTCACAGCAGGAGCATCCACCCCTCCCACAGTTGTAAGGCATCTCATCTTCTGTGCTGTCTCCTTCGTATCTCTGAAATTTTCAATTAAAGTTAGTAAAGTAATTCTTCAGATCTGGATTTACCTCATTTATAATTTAACATTCATGTAGCATCTACTTTAATTAAAGCAGAAAATGCAATATTTATAAATATGAACATCACCACAATCACTCATCTCCAGCATCAGGAAGTTTCTCTTCTGAGTAGTAAAATTTGATTTATATCTTTGGATTAAATTCTAAGTAATACAAAATGATTTCCACTTTTTGGATCTTGCCATCTGTCTTCTCATGCAGATTGGGAAAGTAGGCTATCAAGCTGAACATTATAACATAATGTTGACTAAGCGTGAAGAAAAGAAAAAGGGCTGGATAAAAAAAGAAAAACATCTACCACAGAAAGTGTTGGGGATTTCCCCAGTCTCAACTCATCCTAGCTTCATTAATGTGAGCAGAGTTCAAGGAGTTGATGCGTGAGATCACTTTATGAAGTAATAGTTTATTATGAATCTGTGCCTGGGAGAATAGAGGAGGTTGGAGGCGATACAGGAGATTCTGGAATTTTTTGGAAGAAAGATGATACATCATCTTTGTGAAGATGATGGGTATTACTCATCTATCTGGATGAGTTATTATAGCAGTGGAAATGATAAAGCAGTACAGGAAGTATGTGTGTAAACAAGTTTTATTGCCGCACATTCACATGCATACCTGAGAAAGTACCATACTTCTTTTCCTTTGAAGAGCACGTATTTCCTAGTATGGCTGGAGATGGAAATTTTCTGGCTTTCAAAATAGGTTCGTTTGGGAGAAGAAATTTATATGGTCAAAAACCCTCCAAGGAAATATATTTTAAAAACTATGGGTTAATAATAGCCTGGCAGAGGAGATATCATGCCCCTAAAGGTGGTTTTACCAGGGTGAGGTTTATTCTTTGCACTATAGATGTAGTGAGCCCTGCAATTTCCCCAAGTGCAGGAAACTCATCTGCATAATTTGTGGTAGTGGGGACTGCTTCACCTTCATTAAAAAGAATAGCAAACTAACAAACGTGTGCTCTAAGAAGAAAAGGGTCATGTTAAGTCTGTTTTGGGGTTGGTTTGTATCTCTGACTCAGAAATATGACGAACAAATGATAACAACGCAATGTATATCTTTGAAATTAATAAGCAGTATGTGGCATAGTTGTGCTCAAATTGAGGACTAAAAATCTCTGTGACCATATGAGGTCAACATCAAAGATGGAAAAAGATTTATTCATGTGCAAGATAAAAGCCACGCGTGATGGCACATACCTGTAATCATAGCAGTCTGGCAGGTGGAAGTAGGAAAATGTCAAATTTGAGCTCATCATGGGCAATTTATCAGCTTAGCAAGATTATGTCCCAAAATTAAAAATTGTAAGGGTTAATATGTACTACAGTGCAAAGGTGCTGTGCTCAATCCCCAGTAGTGGAGAAAACAAAGAGGTATGTGAATTTGTAGTAACCGTATAAATTTTTTGAGACAGGGTCTTGCTATGGAGTTCAGGGTAGTCTTGAACTTGTGGCAATCCTGCTACCTCACCTCCTAAGAGCAAAAATTACAGGTATGTACCACCATGACTAGCATTAGTACAAATTTATTAATGTGGTTTCTAAATACATATTGCATCTTACCTATCACTTAAATTTTTGCTGAAGTATGAAAGAGTATCTACACCCATCTGGAAAAGGTATTGAAATAACCTTCTTTCCAACAATTTATTTATGCGAGGTTGATTTTTTTTCATGTCCTATAGCTGATACAAATATAGCAGTGCAATGAAAAAGAAGTGGATTTGAGAAACCAAGGATTAGGGCCAGCCAAATAGCTCAGCAGATTAAGGCACCTGCCAGCAGGCACAGGGGCTGGGGGTTCGATTCCTGGGCCTGCCATGCTGGTCCCACTCCCGGGGCGTGCTGAGATGGCAATTGAGACTGGGAGTGGTGGGGTGGGGTGCACCTGTAATCTCAGCTCTTAGGAGGCTGTAAACAGGCAGATCACTACAAGTCCAATCTAGTAGTGAGACCCTGACAACCCTGTAGACACTTCCCTAAAAAATACAAAAACAAAAACAAGGAAACAAAAAAACCAAACAGGGATTAACGAGATCTGTAAAAATACATAATAGTACCTGTCTTCTCACAAAATTTTTTGACAGGTAATATCGTTAGTAAAACAAGACAGTTTTTATACCATAGGATAGTTATGCTGACACGTATTGACTTTATTATTTTTGTTTTAAATAAACTAGAAAATACATATTTTAAATATTTTGTTACAGTTTTGAATATAGCAAATATATATGTGTTTGTGCATTTTTCTCAAATAAATAAAAACATTTAAAAATTTACTCCATAATTGTAAGAGTAGAATGGAGCCCTGAAACCAAAAAGATTGAGAATTGCTGATATGATGCTTAGCAATTTTCATATACATCATTTTCTTTTAATTCTAAAACTATTCTGTGAAATTAATAGGTCTAATGTTACACCCCTTTTTATAGAATGTATTACTTCATCTTCTGCATTTAAACTGTATCTGTATATGCTAAGCAACTCATATATATTTTTTGAATGAAATAATATTTGTTGACTGGATAAATGAGGAAGAGGGATAAAAATAGATTAGAGAATTATGTCCTTTACCACTATGTATCAAGTAATTACTACTATGTACCAACTGATCAAGATAATTACTATGTACCAACTACTGAGATAGGTGTCATTTTCTATTAGTCATTTCATATGATTGTTACAAAATTAAAGAATAACTGGCATAGTGTTGGTGAACTCCACCTTTGGGCTAAATTTGGCCTTGAGCTAAGAATCAAGAGTGGTTTTCACATGTTTAAATTATTAAAAGAAAAAAGAAATCAAAGAGTGATATTTTATGATGTGAAAATTATGTAAAAGTTAATTTTATGTGTTTGTAAATAAAGTCATTTTTAAACTTGGCTTTGGCTATTCGTTATTTTCCTATTACTTACAGTATTTTTGCATTACAGTCATTTAGTAGTTACATAGATTCTATAACCTGCAAACTCTAAAATATTTACTCTTTCCATGAAAGGGTGCCAACCTGTTCTAATATCTTGTTTCTTTCAGCAGTTTCATTCAATTAGAATTAATGTGGAGAAAGATCACAGTGAGATAAATTTTTTACTTCCTTTTCACGAAATTATTTGCCATGTATTTATTCAATGAGGAAAGGGAATTTGGGTGACTAAAAATTGTATAGTTCATTTTCACTTAGGGTAGATGGTTGTGCTAAATTGTTTGAATGACCAAATTTAGAATGAGCCAATAGTCCAGTGGAATACCTTGCTCTTTTAAAGATGATGTAGCCTCTAATTTTGGTCTGAAAACTTAGGTTGTTAACCTCCAGAAGACAAGCTTATTGTTATTATCATACAACTTAGGCTGTTAAGCTTAACTTCACTATCTGTCTGCATATCAAACATCTTAGGTATAACATGGAACAGGTATTT
>NW_004524764.1:4241900-4244830 GCF_000260255.1 Octodon degus | reverse complement strand
TTTAAAACAAAATGAAACAAGACAAAAAGGGACAGACATATACTAAGAGTAAAAGGGTAAATATAGTTCATAATGTTGATAATAAAAAGAGAGAAAAGGTGGCTGCCCTAATATCAGCGCACTGGACTTTAAATGAAAACTGTCATGAAACAAAGAAAATATAACGATACAATTATGATGACAAATGATCAACTCAAAAGAAAGATGTAAACATTACAAATGTATATTCATCTACTGTACAAGCACCTAAATGTACAGAGCAAAGGCTGACAGATTTCAAGGGAGAAATAGCAATACAATAATGGTAAGAAACACGAATACTCCATTGTCTATATTAATTTTACTGACCAAAGTATTTTGTTCTAAGGTTAATATCTTTAAATGTTCTATAATTAAACTTAATTAAGAGAAAAGTGAAAGTTAAGCCTGTGACTGGGATCGTAATAATTTTCCCCATTTTTAAACAGTTTCTATGATGAGCAAAATGAGGTTATACAAATGCAAATCACATCAGTGACTAATCCGTGTTATTTGTTATTGGTAGCCTGTAAGCCTCTCTAACTAATGAGGCCCAAGAAAATTTGAGTATGTTGTCCTCTTATTTTTCTAGTCTAGATTGAAGGAGGAAGAGAAACTATTACCTTCCTAGTAAATAGGCATTTTCAAACGCAAACATTTTAAGCTTTGTTTAGTGTGACCATTTCTACTAGGAATCAGCCATGGTATCAACTGACTCTGCTTGCTCTGTGTGAGGCACTAGGCGCACATCCTATTGATTTATGGGAGTAGCTGATGACATCCAGAAGCTGGCTAGAGGATTAGGAGGACGGCACAGAGGTGTGCGCCCCTCCTAATTCTTGAATACTTATCCAGAAATGCTTGTCACTTGCTCTTTGTTTAATGGCTGCCTCAATCTAACTAGAAGTAATTTTAAATTACCAAGATTTTTTTTTTTTTTTTTTTTTTTTTTTGTGGAACTGAGGATTGAATTCGGGCCCTTGAGCTTGCCAGGCAAAAGCTTATTCTACTAAGCTATCTGTGAAATTGTAGGGCCAGCCAAATCTCAACAGATAAAAGCCCCTGCGAGCAGGTGCAAGGGTCAGGGTTTCTATCCCCTTGAGACTGGGTGTGGTGGTGTGCGCCTGTGATCTCAGCTCTTGGGAGGCTGTAAACAGGCGGATCACTAGGAGGCTGATCTAGTGGTAAGACCCTGAACACCCTATAGACCCTTCCCTAACATAAAATAAAAAGAAAGAAATTTTAATACTAAGGAACGACTAGAAGAACCATGAACAGGAATTTATTTGCCACATACACATATAAGAAAACTATTGTCATTTGTGACACTTTTGACCACATAAAAATATATTGTATATTATTGAAGAAATTATAGTACCCTTTCCTCCATATTTACCATAAGGGTTCAAAGATGAATCAGTTTTAATACATTATTCAATAAATAATACTCTTTAAACCAAAAGGATTTGAGTCTTTCATTATTTTCTCACATGTCAAGAAATCATTGTTTTTGATTTACTATGTGCATTCAGCTTTTTATCAGAATTTAATAATCCTAGTCAGAGTGGCTGGTTCTATCTGGAAATGTACCTTTGGGAAAATTGTTAGAAAATTAAGTTTCTAAATATTATTATTTTTTTTTTTAGCTTAGAGCTACATAACCCTGTCTCTGCAGAGTTGCCTTTGTGTGCCTGTCTTGATATGCATGTTGAGTCATGTGTATTCCTTACATTCATTTTAAGATTAACAGTGTAAAAATTGATTATTGGCTGTCACACACTGTAAAAATAACTGAAGAAATTATTATTTTAGCCTTAACTTCGTGAACCAAAAGCTTATCTTCTTTCCAACACATATATTTGAGAAACTCAAGAATATAATTGTTGAATCAATTATATGTTTATTCTTTAAGAGATTCTTAATTAAAATAATGGTCAAGCCGGAGGGAGTGCTGCATGTCTAACTCAGGCTATTTGGGCGGCTAAGCACAGAAGGACCAAAGTCTGAGCTTAGCCTCAGCAAATCAGTGACCTTCTGGGATCCTATCTCAAAATTAAAAAAATACAAAGGGGATGCAAATGTAGTTCAGAGTGAAAGGCTCCAGATTCAATCCCCAATAATGCTAACATCATCATCATCATCAACAATAGAAACAACAACAATAATGATGAAATGTGCTTTTTGTTTATTCCCTCCTTTCATACACATCACTAGAAAATAATACTTTCAAAGTAACATACTGATTAAATTTTTTCCCTAAATGTTCTGGATTACTTTTATCTTTTCTTCAATTAATGTTAGTATTAATAGCAGTACTGAAATGGAAACCTTTTCGCTCATTCTGATTTCTATGTTTTTAACCTCAACTGCAGCACCTAAACAAATTTTTGTAATTCCTTAGGGGAAAAGCATTAATTACATTCTTACATTTCCATAAGAATTGTTCCTTTATCTTTAGAATCAATGAATTATCTTTCTTTCATTTTTGATAGAAAGTAAGTTAAACTTCCTGTTATGGGCTCATGCAGTATCCTTAACTTTTCAAAGTGTTTACTAGCAGTTAACAGAAATGCATTCAATGAGAAGAGTTAGAAAGGAAAACCAGGGAATATGCAAAATGTGTAATTATTTAGTGGTTTTCTTTCTCCATGAGATTCAGACACTGCATGTGACACAATGTTCTACCAGTGTTCAATGCTCATCATTTTGTGTTTTTTCAAAACTGTATCATTTCTAATGTCTTACCTATTATTTTCTATTCTCTTTAATATAAAAAAATGATTTATATTAAAGAAGAAGAGGAGTGTAGTCCAGGGATCCCACTTTTATATGATGCTCAGAAAGGAGGGAGGACAGACCCAGTCCTAGCCCAGGTCCGGTGAGTGTGCGGAGAGTTTCCTGCTACCCTGCGC
>NW_004524764.1:4232539-4240170 GCF_000260255.1 Octodon degus | reverse complement strand
TATTGACAAACACCATTAGAACAAATCACTCTATTCATTAAGAGAATGTAGCTATATATCTATCCTAACTACTTTGAATACACAGATACAAAATGGACATTCATCTGTATCCCCTTTTTTGTTTAGTTCCGTTATTTGAATATGTTGTTTGTATTTTAATTGTGTCTTGAACTTAAAGCATTTATGTTTCCAATCTGATTTTTTGTTTTTGAACTTGTGATTTTGGCTTCTTATTTTTGTTTGAGATAGTTTTTTGATGTAAAGTAGTAAAAAAAATATTATTTTTTGAACAGAATCCCAATTATACAGAAATAACATCCACAGTCCATGAATGAGATTATAACAAATTAAAATGCACCTGAACACCTAAGGAAACACTCAGTTGAGGGATGAGATAAACTACAGAATGGGGGAAATTTTTCCAGTTATTGCCTGGACGGACAGAACTGATACCTAGGATATATAAAAGACTCAAAAAAATAGACTCCTTCCCCAAATTAAAAAACTCAATCAAAAATTGACAATCGAAATTTTTTAGAAGTATAAATGGCAAATAAGTACATCTGAGTCAGTTTAACATCATTGGCTATGAGAGCAACGTGCGTCGGCCTGGGTATTGAAGGCGCTTGGTTTCATCAGGTGTTGGTGAGAATGAAAAGCTCATCAGATGTTGGTGCGAATGAAACAGGCTGTAACTTTGGCACTGTGTAGTCAGGTTGAGTTACGTGTAAGACAGTTGGGAAGGAAGGAAAAGACAGAAGAATGAGGACAAAAAAAGATGATTCAGATCTTCACTGTTCTTACTAAGGAGATGGAGCAAAATGGGATGAAGAGTATAGTTAATTCCTGATAGGAAGCTCTGATTCTATCAAAGTTAGGTATCACTTTGTTTCTGTCTGTTGAAAAAGGATTTTCCCTAAATCATTCCAGTAAATAGAGCCTTTTCTAAACATGCTATTTAGGATGAGATATAATATTTCTATCCAGATATACATTGACCAAGGCAGTGACTTTACCTTTAGAAAACAATGTAGAATACTAAGATAATACTCAGTAAGGTAAATAAAGTTTAAGATTCCATAAATCATAAAAAAGTCATTTATTTTACTTTTCTATAATCTATTACTCTCTTTTAATTTTAATAATACTGACTTTACTCCAGTAATCCCTTATAATTTATCTTTACTTTCTAGCCACTGAAACATTTTATTGTCTTTCCAGCATTTATCATTGTTCTGAATTTTATATTTATTGATTTTCTTATTTGAGTTTAGCCTCTAAATTATAAGCTCCATAAGGTTAGCTCCTTATTCATCTCATTCACCACAATATTTCTAGTGCTTAGAATGTGACTTGCAGTAAATTCTCAATAAATATTTGCTAGACCATAAATAGAAAAGAACAAAACATACAAAGTAAACCAATGGGATATGCTAAATTAAATTATGGCATATACATCTGAGTCAGTCAGAGCCAATAAGAAGAAACCACGACAATAATTTAAAAGATGAAAATTTTATATGAATTATGACCAGCAAAAGGTTAATTTCCCAAAAAAGGGAGAAGTCTAAGAACTGCAGAAGAACAAATACAGGAATCGTCTAAAGGAGCCTGAACCAGAAAGGCACTCAACATTTACAACAACTCTCCTCCTCTGCCCAAGAGTGCGATTCCCATCTCTAGAGAGAACGCCGCTGCAGCATCCTGAAGCCGGCCAGTGCTAAGGAATTTGCCGAGAATGGAGCTAGAAATGGCCTATTGGACCACATTATTTTGTGGAAGGAAAACTGATAGATTCACGAGACAGCTACTAAGAAGAGACTACTAGACCTCCCTCAAGCCCATCGATGGCAAAAGTAGCTGTCCATGCCTAAAGTGTCACTCTCAAGGTAGTAAAGGAATCCCCTTCCTCCAAATTTAACCACGTAGCGTCCCTCTAGCGCCCTCTATTGACAAAGCCTAAAATTGACCTAAGTAGTAAAGGAGACCTGTTTAAAGACAGCTTCAAGGTCAAAACACAGGACAAAGAAGGGTAAATGTGGAGCTGAAAAGCAACAAATTGGCAGTTGGCACACCGTTCTGTGGAAATAATAGTTTATTAATTACAAAAGAAATTATATATATATATATATATACAGTATTTCATTTTTGAGAAGACAAGTTATCATGTAAGCAAATGAAAATATGAAGTATATTCCCTTTTGTTAATTTACATATGCAAGAAGATAAAATTGGAGGCAAAACTAATAGTAATTTTATCATAGACATTGTTGATGTATTGAATTTTAAGAAGAATATGCATTACTTTGAAAGTATCTACAAAATATAATAGACTCCAAGAACCAAAATGGCAGAATAGCGATCAGCAATAAAGTTCAGCCTCTTCAGAAATCAGAATCCAGACACCTGAAAATAACAACCTGGTTAAGAATGAAGAGAATTAGAACTCCAGGAGTTGGAAAGGAACTGACAGGAAAATTAGAAGCTAAAAAGAAGTTTGAGAAATGAGCTGCAGTATAGAGAAAAGATCAAAGCATCCTGGGAATTTACCCATGCTCCCTGTGAGGGAGTTTACCCATACTCTTTGTGTCTGGAGACCCAATGTAAACTCCTAGGACTGGGGACTCCAGGGAGAAGCAATGGGCTGGGTCAGTAGCACAGACCAAGCAGGCCAAAAATAGCCCACAGCCATTGTGATATGTAAAAAGCAGCATGAGGTTTTACTCCACAAGTAACTTGCTCACAGTTGGAGAAGGAATACAGTACAGTCAGAAAACATTTAATCATACACCATGTTATGAAGGGGTTGATTATTTAAGCAAGACTCAAAGCAACTGAAAAACAACTTCACCTCAGGATTCCCAGACCAGCTTGTTCACAGTGTTTGGGGGATGAACAGCCACAAGAGACTGCTGTGGTGAGTGTGTGAACCAGACATAGATTCCCTGAGATTTTTAAGCTCAGGAAAGAAAGGATATGGGGGTCAGCCCTATGTGGTAAGAAGTCAAATTTAGCTTGTGGGTTCTCAGAAGTGGCTGAGTCTGAAAGTGTTGGCACTGAGTACAGCAGGTTACTGGAACCCTTGCCCTACTTCTACAGCCAGCGCACTTCAGAAGTCTCACTGCCTTCCCAGTCGAGCAAGGTGAGCAAGGGATGTCTCAGCTTGGACAGTTGCCACAGCCTGGGGAAGAGAGAGAGAGAAGCCTTTGAACTAGGGAGGCACCTCATGTACCCAGAGGCCCTAAAGTGAGGTAGAGAAAGTGGATTTGTTGGTTTCCGAAACTACAGATCCTAAAGAGCAGCCTCTCCTTTAAAATACACAGAAAAAAAAATTCTTTATTTGAACTCATTTTTTCTCTTTTTATGCTCTTGCTTCACTTTTATTTATTTATTTATTTTTTGTTTTTGTTTTTGTGTTTTTTTGAGAGGGGGCTTCTTTTTTTCTTTTTTTCTTTTCTTTTTTTGTGGAACTGGGGATTGAACTCAGGCCCTTGTGCTTGCCAGGCAAGCGCTTATTCTACTGAGCCATCTCCCCTGCCCATCTATTCTATTTCTTTTTCTTCCTTTTTATTTTTTGTTCTTTTCTGTTACCTTTATCTAATTATTTTAATTACCCTCTACTTCTTTTTTTCCCCCTCTACTTCTTAATAGGATCTTTTACCTCACTTTTTCTCCTACTTCTCATCTTCCATTGTTTAAGTTTTCAAATTTTTCTTCTTTCATTCTCCCATTTTTAGTTTATTAACCCTGTTATCACTATGAATTTTTTTCTATTGTTAATGGATGTATAGTTGCATTCAATAGGTATTTACTGCTTTTCAATATTTGGTTTGTCTTAGTGTTTATATTATAATTGTAGATTTTTTTTCCTATGGTTAAGGGTGGTACATTGCAATTTCTTTTGGTATGTCAATATCCAGGGTGTCTTTGATTCTATTATTGTTTTTTATTTACTTGCTATTACCACCTATAGGTTTCTCCATATATCAATACCTGCATTACATTAAATCATTTAAAATGCTATAGGGCCCAGGGAGATGGCTCAGTAGGATAAGCGCTTGACTGGCAAATGCAAGGATCTGAGTTCAATCCCTGGTTCTGGAAAAAAAAAAATGCTGCAATTCGTTCCTGGAGAAATGAGTGCTGCGCCAATTATACTGCACCTTGAATTAACTACATAGCAGTATTAACTCTCAAATTAACTACATAGCAGTATTAATTAAAAATAGTACAATAATAGGGACTGCGGAGATAGTCAGTGGCTTAAGAGCCTAGCCTACCTGGCAAGTGTGAGGTCCTGAGTTTGATCCCTAGTACTGCCAGTACATACATACATACAGGATAACAAAAATTACATATATTTTTCATTAATTTTATACGATAATATAACAGTAAATATAAAAATGACAATTTTATCAAATTTATTCAGTGCAAGAATTGAGTGGTTAAGCTCATATCTGCTGAAGCAATGCTCAGGGTAGTCAGGTAGAGGCGCTCAGGGTAAACTGTTCAGGGCTGAATAGAGGTGGTCAGATTTGGGGAGGCAGGCCAGGACTTATGGCTAGCCATGCTCGAAAGGTATCCCTTGTGAAAAGCAACGATGTGTGAAAAACAGACACGAAGGAAAGAGATCTCCATATTAGTAAAAACATTTTTTTCTTCTGTAAGCACCTGTAAATGTCAGCACAAAAGAAAATAAAAGCAACAAACATGAGAACACAAGACAACAAAGTGTCTCCAGAAATTCTCCACTCCCCTAGAGCTAACCCATGAGACACAGAGGGGGAAGAACCACACAGGCAAATTATTCAAAAGAATAACAGAGGATACAAAACAAAGAATAAATAGGATACAAAATATAAAACAAAACAAAACAAAACAAAACAAAACAAAAGAGACCAAGAAGGTGCTCAATGAGCTCAGTGAAGACACAGTGGTACCCCTGGTTATAAACTTCATTCTTGCCACACTTCTGGTTGAGTGCCAAATTACACAGGAACAAAATCAAATTTCTCTGTAAGATCAACATTGAACTTACCCACTGAATTAACTACACAGATAAAGGACATAGTAAACCAGTCATTACGTAGATAGTAAACCAGTCATTACATAGATAAATAGGGTGCATAGAAACCAACAGCCATGAGTAAGCTTCTTTCATTTTTTGGTGCTGGGGATCGAACTCAGAACCTGTTTGCCAGGCAAGTGCTCCTGCCACTGAGCTATATCTCCAGCATAGCCATGAGTAAAAAGAATCTCTCAATGACACATCATAGTTAAAAACAAAACAAAACCAGAAATCCACCACAGGGCCCAAACACTGAACACTGTTAGAGAAAAACACTTAAATACTTACAAAGATAAACTCATTAAAATTAGAGAAGACTTTGTCACAAAACCTTAAAGGCCAGAGAAGCTTAGAGCGAAGTGTTTTCATTATACCCCCCATGCATATTATCAGGTCATAGTATAATGAAACTAGAAATCAATGGGCCAAGAAACTACATAAATTATGCAAATATATGTAAAGTTAAAAATACTCTCCCAAATAATCAATGATCACAAGAAATCATGGAAGAATTAGATACGTCCTAGAGTCAAATGGTAATTCCAGTATTACATACCTGATCTTAAGGGACATAATGAAAGCAGTCCTAAAGAGAAATTTATAGCTGTGGATGTCCACATTAAGAAAATGATGTTTGCCCAAATAACTTACTAATGCCCCTTAGCCACCTAGCAAAACACAAATCATTCAAATCCAAAACTAGTGCAAGGAAGGAAGTTATAAAGAACAGAAATTCATAAAATTAAACCTAAAAAATTTGAGGCCGGCCTGATAGTTCAGCGGCCTAAAGTTCCCGCTTAGGCAGAGTGCAGTATCCGGGGTTCTATCCCCCCACGTGCTATGCCAGCCCTGCCCCTGGGCGTGCTGAGACTGCCATGGAGACTGGGAGTGGAGGCGTGCGCCTGTTATTCCAGTGCTTGTGAGCCTGAAAAACAGGAAGATCACTATGACTCTGATCCAAATGGTGAGATCCTGTAGACCCTGAATCCCCTATACTAAACGCAAAAGAAAAAAAAACCTAAAAAATTTATAAGGAATCAATAAACTGAAGAGCTGATTCTTTGAAAAACAAAAACAAAAACAAATAAATAATTCCCAAGCCTATATTACCCAGAACAGGAAAGAAAATACCTAAATCAATGCAGTTGGAAGTGAAAGAGGCTCCCTGCTTCTTGCTACCTGTTCCTCTGCCGTGTTGCCATGTCTTTGAAGCATCCAACTGCTAATGAAACCTCTACAAAAATGGGAGCCAAAAATTGGAGGGGGAATCAAACGAAGGAGGTCAATAAGGCTAACAGAAAAAAAGAAAAAGAGGAAGAATGGAAGCAAAACATTGGAAAAAAGCTGTAAATAGGAAAGAAGAAAAGGACTGAAGGGAATGGAGGGAAATGGGAAAAAAAGAATTAAGATATATTATTTTCAAGTAAAATCTCTATCATGAATGTGATCATTATATATGCAAAAATGTGCTAATGAAATTAATTTTAGGGATTTCATCTTATTAAAAAGCTTTTGTATGTCAAAAGAAATCACCAACAGTGAAAAGACAATTCACAAAATGGGAAAGAATTTTAGCCAGTTGTCTCTCAGACAAAGAATGTATATCTAGAATATATAAAAATCAGGTTCCCAAAATTCAAAGACAGAATGCAACTATGGACATCTGAGATGTGTACATTTTTCTCAGATGAAGAAATATAAATGGCAAATAAATATATGAAAAGTATTCAATATCATTGGTTATTTGAGAAATGCAAATTAAAACAACACAAGATTCTACCTTCCTGCATCAAGAAATCAATGAATAACAAATGAAGAAGGGGCCCTGTGGAAAAAGAAACCCTTTTCCACTATTGGTGGAAGTGCAGACTGGTGCAACCACTGTGGAAATTAGTATGGAGAGTCCTTTAAAAACTAGGATTCGTGGTCCAATTTAACCTGGCTATTCCCTTCTGGGTATCTTCCTAAGAAGAATTATAAACATTATACCACAGCAATATACGTGCACTCATGTTTATAACAGCACAATTTGTAATAGGTAAATCTTGGAAACACCCCAAATGCCTATCAGCTGAGGAACAGATAAAAATGGCACAATATTTTTATATAATGGAGTACTACTGAGCTATTGAGAAAGATAAACTTAGGGCTTTTATAGGTAAATGAATGCAACTGGAGACCATACCAATAAGTGAAATAAAGGAGACCCACATGTGTAAACATCAAGTTGTCTCCGTGATGTGAGAAATTGAAAATAAATAAGGTCCAGAATGTGCAGACATTATAAAACGGGAAGAAATTGTTCAAAAGGAGAAAGGAACTAAGATGGGAGAAAAGGGCAAGGAAGGAAGAGAAAATGAGAAAAAAAATTACAAGATAGTTATGCTATTATGTCTCTTAATTCTTTGAGAAGTATGGTGTGTGCTAATACTGCTTGGAGAATTTTTTATGCCTACATCTTTTACTCTGACTAACTACTTTAAAGATAACAATATTCAATGTATTAATTATTATTTTTATTTTTATTTTTTTACATCAGTTATTTTTATTTTAAAGAAAAAAA
>NW_004524764.1:4228755-4230479 GCF_000260255.1 Octodon degus | reverse complement strand
TTTTTTTAGGGAAGAGTCTACAGGGTGTTCAGGGTCTCACTACTAGATTGGACTCGTAGTGATCCACCTGTTTACAGCCTCCCAAGAGCTGGGATTACAGAAGCCTTTGGAACCAGTTTGAAGGACTTTGGAACAGTTTGGAGAGGCTAGCTTGAGAAGCAGCTTTACAGTGCTATACACTGAGATTGATGGAAGATTCTGGGCAATGTGCAGAAAATGTTGACAGTAATACAGTGGCTACAGGCCAGGCTCCAGAGTTTTCAGTTGAGAAGGATTCCATTGTAATTGGGCTTCAGGTCATGTGAGTTAGGATCAGGCAGCAAACTTGTTTATTGTGGACAAACAAACCTGGTAGAGAAAATTTGGTGTAGCCCAACATCCAGGTGGTTGCGCGGGATACTGGGCCTTTAGCTACTACCTGGCTCTCTCTTGAGAATCAAGAACAAAAAACACAGCCAAATGATTTTTAAAGTTTTAAGTTTGGTCAGAAAGGAAGGTTGGGTAAAAGCAAAGACTACAAAGATAAAGCAGAGAAGAGATTGGTTGCTGAAAAGATTTACCTCAAAGAAAAGTAGAGTAGTTTAGAGCAGCATAATAGGAAATATGCCTTGAGATAAGAATCACCAGAACCCATCCTTTGGAGGCTCAAAATGGCAGAGATGGAAGACCTTTCTTTTGAAGAGATCCCTCCCTAGTCATGTAGCTTCTAGATTCCTTGCTATCTTAGACAATAAGTCCTCTTTAGCCTAATTCACTGCTGGATTTTCTGTTACATGAAGGTAAAAATATTTTGTCTTTAAGGCAGTCATATTCATGGATGTCTTATGTGCTTCACTCTATGAGTGAAATTTATTTTAGCTCTATCTTTTCTACTCTGGCTATGAAACAATGATGTCAATACTGGTAGCCAAAGCTTTCAAGAGTTTATTATATATGTAAGTCTATGATAAAATACATTCTAATTATACCTCATCATTTAGCTTCAACAGTAACACTGGGAATCTGCATTTAGATGAAGAAACTGAAGTCCAGAAGAGTAGACTTCTTTGAGTAGGAGTTCATAGTGGGTATGTGGGAGAAAGAGTCTGCTGACACTATAAACAATTTTATTGCCCCAGGTGTTTTGTTGTTGTTGCTTGTTTTTTTTTTTGTTTGTTTGTTTTGTTTTGTTTTGTTTTGTTTGGTTTGGTTTGGTTTGTTTTTTTTTGGTGGAACCAGGGATCGAACTCAGACCCTTGCCCTTGCCAGGGAAGCGCTTATTCTGCTGGCCATCTCCCCGGCCCCAAGGAAGTCTTTTTTTCTTTTTTTGCGAAACCGGGGATTGAATTCAGGCCCTTGTGCTTGCCAGGCAAGTGCTTATTCTACTGAACTATCTCCCTGGCTCCCCAGATGTGTTTTATTTAATCCCAGATTCTTTGTTTGATTGAGCCCTGCTACTGTGATAAGATAGAACCCACCAAAATATAGACTTATGACATGTAGCAAAGACAGGTAAGATATTTTTCACTTACTCAACAATTTGAGCTTTCCCATATCATGTTTTACATGTAATACAGAGGTTATATTGATAAAAACATAATTCATGCCCTGAAAAGGCTAATAATTCAGTAAATAAGATAGCTAAAAATGCAGTGAAATAATATGATATTATAGTGTGTCCAGCACCTAAATCTATTCTTTCTTTCTTTCTTTCTTTCTTTCTTTCTTTCTTTCTTTCTTTCTTT
>NW_004524764.1:4212281-4217484 GCF_000260255.1 Octodon degus | reverse complement strand
AAGCTGATAGTAAACATAGGTAACAAGGAAAATATGCTAAACTGTACTTAAATTACTTAAAAGCATTGACAATAACAATAAGGTATTAATCTGGTTTTTTATATGTTCTCAAAATTTAGAGATAATTATAAATATAGTAGAGGGACTTGTAACAAACAGACTCCATAAATAAAGGGGTCTAAAAGCAAGTGGGTTATGATTGCTAGCCTCAAAAGTTTACACATTTATTTGTTAGCTCAAATGCTTGTGCTTTGATTACACATGTTGTAATTTTTCAGAAAATTTGTTCTTTCTTAAAAGATACCAAAACCCAGGTAATCATACAGATCTTGTCTACAGAGACTTGGTAAGGCCTTAACTGTCCACCTCACTGCACTAAACAGTACCTGGTTTGCCTGTACCTCCGGTATTACCCCTTGTGCTATGCTTCACATCTTCATTCAACATCATGAATTATGTATATTAGTCCATATTCTGCCCCAGGTATATTGGTACTCCAGAAAAAGCAGAAGGTGACACATTTTCCCTTACCAGGAGCTGGCCTCACCCCTGTCCCACACAAAGAGGGCTAACTCTGTGTTGATACCAGTCTTACTGGGATTGGGACTGGCTGGTTCCATTAAAATTGGAGCATCTAGCCTAATAGTTGGAGATTTAAATTGTAAACAACTTAGTGCTTTAATTGATCAAGACCTAGCAAACCTAAAAAGCTCCATGTCTAAATTAGAAGAGTCCCTTAGTTCACTTGCTGAAACAGTTCTACAGAACCAAAGTGGCTTAGATCTTCTTTTCCTTAAAGAAGGAGGACTTTGGCTTTGGGAGAAACTTGCCGTCTATCAAAGCTCCCCTTGACTGACAGCCCTCTTGTCTGCCATGGCTGGCCCTCACCTAATGTTACTGGGATGTATAACTATCAGCCATTGCATGATTAATAGACTTGTCTCTTATATTCAAGATAAGATCCAAACAGTAAAAATGTTGGTTTTCAAGTCTCATGGATATGAACAACTGTCGCTCAGGGAGACCCCTTTCTTGTGAGCCAAAGATTTGACTCACCTCAATAAAATCAGTGGGGACTGTCATAACCTAACATATGTTCCGCCATCTTGTTCTGTATGTGCCATTCTAAATGCTGTAACTTTCCACTTTGCCCCATTCTCTACTTGAGAACCTGCAGCTGGGCCTTTCTCACGCTGTCCTCTTTGCACACCTTAGCACATTCTGCAGGGTGTCTGCCACTGGGTACCAGCTAAAATAAAGCGCTCTTTTCTTTTTGAGCCTGCCTTGTTTTTTGGGTTACAACAGTAGACAGGGGTATTATTGATTTGTGTATTAGAAAGCTTATTGTGATGGCGTTAGACAGCAGATGTTGTAAGACATTGTAACTCATGTCAGATTTACAATGAGGCATTGACAGGAATCTAGATTGAAAGTAAAATAAGCCTTCAATGAGTTCTTTTCTAAGCCCTTTAGAAGTAGCATTGGCAAGACTGAAATCTCAATGGATCTAGGAAGTGAAGAAGAGGAAAATCCCAGGAGGCCCCTAACTTTCTGATTTGAACAATTGGGTAGTGTCACTTGGAAAAAAATTGAGCAGAGTGGTGAAGAGGGTTGATGGAAGCAACTGGTGAGTGTAGATTGGCACTCCTGAAACCAGTCTCAGTGCAGAGTTCAGGATTCCCTGAGGCAGGTATAGTAGTTAAGCTCCTGAACAAGGAAGCAGTAATCAGGATAAGTGTTTTGGATCCATAGCAGAACAGCAAGGTTTAAATGATAAATCTCCAAAATATACAAAGTGGAATCAGAGGTAGAAGGAGAACTAAGACAGCCTGGCTTCACAGAAACCAAGAGAGGGCTTCAAAAAGGAAGTGGCACAGAGTGGTGAGTTGCACAGCACCAAGGAAATCAAGTATCTGAAAAATTTCCACTGGTTTGGAAAATGGTGGGTCGTCAGTGAGCATAACCATAACCATTTCTGTGGTGTGTATGAGGGAGAAAGCCTGCACACAATGGTTTTAGAAGAACACGAGAGCAAGTAAAGTAGGAAGCATGTTAAAACTACTTGACAAAGAAGAGTTTTATTTATTTATTTTTTTAGGAGAAGGTAAATGATTGGTCAGAAACAAGGAAGAAAACTAGAAGGGAGCAGACTGTCCTTGTCTGTCTGTTTTTCTCCTTGTCTCAGTCCCAATTTTCAGTGAAAAAGATTCAAGCTTGTTAAAGGCTGAAGAGGCTGGGTGAAAATTGGCCCTGATGAGTGGATTTCAGTGGCAGGACACACTTCTCAGAGCAGACCGGGAGATTGGGCACAAAGAAGTGTACCCATTTTGTTGGATGAAAAATGCTCAGAAAAGTCCTAAGAAAGCCAAATACATACTACAGGTGAGGGTGTTGCAGGTAGCCAAGTTAGATAGAAATATTATAAGCAGTTAGACAGGGCCCAGGCCCTCAGGGAGACAAGATGGAAGACAGGGTGACTACCACTGGGAAGAGACAGACATTCCCATATGGGCCACACCTCAAGACCAAGACAAAAAGAGGAAACACAGCTACACACTTCCTTAGGGATGGGCATGGGATTGATATTCTAAGTAGGTATCAATTACCTTAAAAGAGTCTAAATGAGTCACTAGCCCAACCCCCAACAAGGTGAGACCCTGTCCTGTGTTTACACCCGCTTGCTACGTGACTCGCTTTCCCATTTGATACTGGATTTAATCAATTTTACCTGAGCAATGGTGCTTGTGATCTCATTGGTTGACCATAGTTTAGTCTCACCTCATGCCCAACTAAGCAAGTTCCCATGTCTTCTCCACTACCTTAGACACCCCCTCACCACATGGTTTTCCTCTATAAAAGTCCCCGGAAGAGACAACTTCCCACAGAACTACCCACTCAGGCCCTCTCCTGTCCCTCTCTCAGACAGGAGCTTTCTCTCAATAAATATATTCTGCTCATAGCCTCTGTTTTTTCCTAAACTTCATTCTTTGGTTTTAGGGAACACAAACTTGTCCAGGTCAGGTCCAGACATCATTTTTCCCTATGTAATTTGGAGGTTCCCTATATCATTTGGAGGTCACCCCCATGAGGTCAGTTTTTCTCCCTCTATCAAGGGTAAGAAATGGTGTTGCTGCCTTGCATTTCAAAATGAAGTAAATAGAACTTGTAATTATTGTGCTAGGTGAGAAAAATAAAGTGAGAATTTTTCCCCCATTCCAAAGCAAGAATGAGTAGTAAGGACTGCAAATGAGATACTGGACATTTGAAGTTACTTATAGAAATGCAGTAATGACAGCAACATCATTAAGAGCGGGTACAAAATAATTCTAAACTTACAAATGTATTTTGTAACTTTCAGGACTGATGAAGTTACTGAAGAGTTTAGACACTCTAATTTAAAACTAGAAAAATGAAACCTGAGTAGTGAAATTCACATAAGTGATTAGACTTTTCCTAAAATATAGCAAAATAACAGTGAAAGCAACAAAAATCTTGACAATGCTAAAAGTTTCTGAGATATTTGTGAAATAAAGTATGTTAGGTAGTTGTAAGAAGTTCTGACTTCGCCAAAATATTTTTAGGAGATGCTAGATAAAACAGTAAGTACATAGAGAAAATGTTTATACATTTCAAGAAAGATGTAGAAAGGGGACTTTTCTGTTTTGACTCTGAAGTTAAAAAAAATTTTGATTACATTATACGTGTGAAAGTGAAGGCAGTACTCACTTGTTTTTTCATATTATGTATAAAAGAATCAAAGAATCATTGTAGATTATCTCCCACAAAGTGTAATTGGTGTTCTTGGTTCAAAATGAAAATTGGAAATATATTTTGGCCTTTGTGTAGTGTAAAAAGGAGTGAATTATTGCCAGTGAAATGTTCTTAAAAAGTTATATCTTTTGGGGGCTGGGGAGATGGCTCAGTGGAATAAGTGCTTCCCTGGCAAGCGCAAGAGCCTGAGTTCAGTCCCCGGTTCCGCCAAACAAAAAGTTGTATGTTTTTAAACGTGTGTGCTAGGCCTGTGATACAGCTTTGACTAATTCAGCAGTTGCCAGCTTGACTGGTAATGGTATTCACCAGTGGTGATGACAAATGATTTTTTCAAAAAATTAAACTTTCCTAAATGAGAAATTTGTGTTCTCACTGGGGATATTCAGAGAAGTGCAATCTTGACTTGGTTGGGCATTTCCTATGAAAGGGTAGAGCAATGTCATTCTTTTAATCATAACTGAATAAAGAATTTTTAGCTAAGGTTCTATGCAAAATAGTCATTTGTACAATTAAATTTCTGATATGTTTGTTGAAATAAATTTTTCTTTTAACAGTCATATTTCCTATTCTATTTTAAAGTGGCCACTGAAAAATTTAAACTATACAATGCATGAACCATATTTTATAAAAATTCAAACCAGGCAGGTATTCATACAAATAGGTATGCCAATAAATCCCCAGAAGTAAAAAGGGGAAAAAACTTAACTTTAGATCTACTGTATCATTATAATATAAATGGTCATATTATATATTTTATTCTGCAACTTGATTTGCTACTTAGTATTTTATCATAAGCATAATTTCATGTTATTAAATTATTATTTTTAATGAATACATAGTGTTCTATGGCATGTATATGCTAAAATATGACCTCTTTTCCATGTTATTAAACATTAATGTACACTCTTAAGGGAGCTCAGGATCATACTGAGTATCCTGCATATTAGATCTTACAATGACTATTGCTATGCTTCATTATCATTATTATTAGCATACTGTAGAGGAGAACACTGAGTCAGAAAAATTAAGTGGCTGGAATGAGACCATATTGTCAGTAGAAGAAGCCGAACTGGAACTCAAGGCTTAACTTTGACAAGAGGCGAAGGCATTACCTTTTAAGTACCTTGTTTTAAGTTAAAAAAAAATTACAAGAGGGAAGAAAGAAACAAAAATGACAGAGCGGCCTAACCTTCCTGACCTGGGCAGCATTGAGAGAGAAGAAAACAACTGTGTGGTGCAAGCAGGATAAGATTGTATTTTTATCTAGTTGCTCTCTCTCCAGAAGAATAATAAAATGCATGGATAATAAAAATCCAGCTGTGTTTTGAGATAAGACTGAGGACAGGATCATTGCCTTGCTCATCTTTTACATATAACTGTATGGCTTGACATTGTCATGTTTCCTAGCTCTTCTCCTTTCCCTCTCTTGATT
>NW_004524764.1:4206682-4212181 GCF_000260255.1 Octodon degus | reverse complement strand
CTCTCTCTCTCTCTCTCTCTCTCTCTCTCTCTCTCTCCTTTTTCTTTTTTTGTCTTTTTGAGACGGCGTTTCACTATTTATTTCAGGCTGGGATTACAAGCATGTCCCCCCATGTTCAGCCTGTGTCCAGTATCTTAGGGGAGGATCATTTCTACTCTATTCTCAGTTCATGGTTAGGAGGCTATTGAACTTACCTGCTGTCACATCACAGGGATAACCTAGGCCTACCCAGTCAGATTATCTCTCTTTCTCAGCCAAAGTGATTATTCAGTCATCTGGGCATGTGGTCATGGCTAAGTCAATGTGAAATTGTCCTAGGACTTCAGGTGGAATTTTCAAGAAAGCAGCAGGTGGCCCTCTTTATCACTCTGTGATGACAGTCTGTCAGTGAATGAAGATACCAGAGACAAAAACAAAAGTAGAAATGTATAAAACTGGATTCCTAAAAACACTCGGTAAACTACTACACCAGCTATGCTTTAAAGTTCTTTGCATATTCCATTAGCTTTTATCTTAATAGATTTTCTTCTAGATTTAACTTTTCCTTTGGTTTTTTTTTTTTTTTTTTCTCTGCTTTTAAGTTTGGTTTAGTTTAGTTTAAAAATTTGCAAAAAACAGTATCCTGCTATAACGAATGTAATAAAGGAGTAAAGATCTAGGGAATCCCAGAGGAAGCTCAATTATTGCATTTCTGGGTAGTAGGGACAGAAAAATTCAGGTAAGATAAATCTCAAAAAAACATGTTGTTGAAGAAGAAATAATAATTCATTTGGGAGGGAAGAGATAGAAAACAACAGGAAGGCATGGAAAAAAGAATGTCATATTTGCAAAACTACAAATTGTATATAGCCAGATCTTGGGATGTCTATGAAGACACGAATGCAGAATTGAGTAGAACAAGACTGTGCAAAGCCTTAGACTTGGATGTTAGCCAGAAGTAGATGTTATAACCCGACATATGCGCCGCCGTCTTGTTCTGTATGCGCCCTTCTAAATGCTGTAACTTTCCACTGTGCCCCGTTCTCTACTTGAGAACCTGCAGTTGGGCCTTTCTTACGCTGTCCTCTGTGTGCACCTTAGCACAATCTGCAGGATGTGCTTTATTTTAGCTGGTACCGCTGGGTACCAGCTAAAATAAAGCGCTCTTTTCTTTTTGAGCCTGCCTCGTTTTGGGATTACAACATTTGGGGGCTCGTCCGGGATCCCTCCAATAGGGGACCACTCCGGGACTCAACCCTCTGAACTTCTCCATCTCCGAGGATTTTTTGATTAGCGCCTCATCTTCAAGGTACCTTCTTTCCTTTTGTATGTATGTTTCTATGTTTGTCTTATTGTCTTGGCCTTGGATTTGTTTTGGGTGGACGGACCTAGGTGTCCCTTCTGCGGCAGAGTGGGACGCCCTCCGTTTATTTGGGTTCTGCTTTTTGGTTTTAAGGTTTAATTTTATGAAGCCTTTTGGTAAAGCAGACCAAAAACAGAGTCTTTGTACTCTGGTGAGTTTAATTCAAGGTTTCATTTTATGAAGCCTTTCTGTTTCAGTCGCGGAGACTTGCGATTGGCATTTGTCTTTGTTTTTGTTTGGTCTATTTGAGTTTTGTCTGTCCTTCATCCGTCCCTGACTATCATGGGACAAACGTCTTCTGTGTCACTAACACCCCTAACCTTGGTCCTTAACTATTTTAAAGATTTCAGAGAATGAGCCAAAGGTTTCAGAGAACCTGCCTTTCCTGGCAAATTGCAGGGGTTTATGAAGTTGAATGGCCCTTCTTTAATGTCTCTTGGCCTCCCAAGGGCACTTTTGTTCTCTCCACAGCTCAGGCCTTCGCCAAGTCATTTTTGGCCCTCCTGTCCATCCAGATCAGATCATCTACATACAAGTCTGGATTGACCTCATCCAGGATCCACCCACCTGGACCAAGAAATTTATCAAGGCTGTGGACCACCACCCTATGCCTCCCCTGGCCCCCTTAGCTCCTCCAAAGAAACTCCAACAGCCTTCCCCATCACCTATCCTCCCTGGGTCAGATGAATCCACCCTCTTCCCCCATCCATCTCTCTATAACCCTCTCGCGATCCCCCTCCTAGCCCCCTGAAGGAGCCGACATCCTCTACCTTCCATTGTGAGCACCCTTTCCCCAGACCTGTCCTCAGAAATCTGGGACACCCTAACCAGGTCCCTTACATTCAGGCTTGGATTGATCTTGTCCATGACCCCCTGAAATGACTCAAGGTTTGCCATTCTGGACGCTGTTCCCAGCCAACTGGCCAATTCCACCTGGTCACACTGGCAGTCCCAACTAATAAGATGCAGCTATGACCCTCAACCATCACCCTCAGAACTGCTTGTTCTGCCTGCCACCCAGTACACAGGTAAATTCATTATGCAGTTGTTAAAATGTTGGTTAAAATGTATTGGCAAATCTAAGCTAAAACATGGAAATGTTATAAGGTTATGATATTTCTTTAATGGGACATTTTATGACTATTTTGTACTTGTATATGTTGCATTTGAACTAGATGCTAAATGTACTGGTATTCCTTGCTTGACTTTAGACAATATGGCTAGAGATAAGTTGTAGACTTAAAGCCTTTACTGTAAGATGCTTAGGTAATCTTGTTCAGGCTTTTTAAATATTCCTAGTAGAACTTAGACAAACAGTGATTACTCTGCCAGCTAGTAAATGCTCCTAGATCAGCTACCACTCTTTGAAGCAGAGGGCAGGTTTCCCCAGCTGTTCTTTGGTGAATCCCCATTGAAGCCTAAGGCTGATGGAATGCTGACCAAGAAACTGCTGGATTCCTTTCTGGAGACATCTCTGGTTGTGTGAGTCAAAAGAAACCCAGAATACTTAAGGGGTTAAGGCGCCATACCCAAAGGTTCCTTGGTGGAAACTGGCTCCTGACCACTGAAAGCTCTCCACTTACCTATTGTACTTTTTCTCTCTGCTAGTAAACTAGGAATTTTACCTGAGCTTTTTAGTAGAACAAGTTAATGATTCACTCTTTCAGAAATAAGGCTGAGACAGCTTGCAATAGTGGTTATCAGAGAAAGCTTACATCTGCTTTATGTGTTAACTAAGAGTAAGATGTTTTCCAGGTGTATTGTGTTTTTACCAATATGCAAAATTTAATTGCTAGATGATAAATATAGGTTTCACCTGTGAACTTCAAGTTTAAATCTTGTCCAGTTGCTAAAACTGCTTATCTAGGTGATTAGATCACACACACACACACACACACACACACACACACGCACACACGCACGCACGCACACACACACACACACACACACACACAAGTGTCTGGAAACTTGGCTGGCTCAGTGCATGGGGCCAAATCCTCCAGCCAATTGTTCTATCTATCTCTAGAAGAGACTTTTGTAGCCTAAAAAGTCCTCACTTCAAATTGACATCTTTATGCAATGGTTATAGTCTTCTTAAGACTCCTGTCACGAGACCAGCAGTCTTATGTTCAGGTTTTGTTTGCTTAAGAAAGTTATTCTAGTACTGAAATATAGGTGTGGGCTGCAGGAGAACCAGGCAGTTCAGATGCCTAAGGCTGCTGCTTCCTGACCTTGGGAGCCTAAGGACAAGATAGCCTTGATCACAGCCTCTCCCACCATTACCAAAAGTAAGGTTTTTCTCTATTTGCCTTTCAAAAGGCTGGGCTTCTACACCAAGCCCCGACAAGGCTACACCCATCCTTAGCTGAGTTTACACAGAGATAATATCTTTCAAAAAGTAAAAAGACAGTTTAAGTTTAGAACTTCCAGAGTTTATGTGTCTTTTCCTCTATGACCTTAAGCAGATAATGTCAGATCTTTAAAGTCTTTAGATGACCCTGATAAGTACATTGATGTCTTTAGAAGATTTATTCAGACTTGTAAATTAGATTAAAAAGATATAATGTTAATCTTAAACCAAGGGGCTGGTGAGATGGCTCAGTGGTCTAAAGTACCTACTTAGAACAAGCTCAGCAAAGCACAGGCACCGCGGTTCAATCCCCCAGTACCACATGCCAGCCAGCCCCTCCCCCTGGTGGGCTGAGCTGTCCACACACACACACACACACACACACACATAAATAAATAAAATTAAAAAAAAAATCTTAAACCAAGCTTTGACTTCTATGAAAAGGCAGCCAGTATTTTAAGCTGATGTTGCATTTGGAGATAAGTGTTATATTGTTAATTTTAAACAACTAGAAGATAGACAGCCAGTCTATCGTGGTTTAGCTGTAACAGAAACTACCTGCTCCCACTGGAGCCCAAGCAGTCAGACCCCTGCTGGCCTAATAGCCAGGTAGGAGAGCATAATGAAAAATATTTTTTAGTGTGTATTCTTGAAGGTCTAAAAAGAACTAAGACCAAGACTTCAGTTATTAAATTTCAGCTATTTACCAGGAAAAAGATAAACACTCCTCTGATTTCTTAAAATGTTTAATGAAAAACTGGTAAAGATACTTCTTGAGATGCTAATTCAGTAGGGGGACAGATTACTCTTACAGATAGGTTCATTACTCAGTCAGCTTCAGATATTAAGAAAGAGCTACAAAAGATGGCTTTTGCTCCAGACAACTCATTGATACTTCATAGGGCACTAAGGAAGCAATGTCCTATAATTGAAACTAAAAAACAGAATTAAAAAAAAGAGAGAGAGAGAGAGAGAGATCAAAAATGGCTGCCTTTGTTGTGGCCTCAAAAACAGATTCTAAGTCTGATCCTCTGGGCTCCAAGAAGAGCTCAATGGCAATGAGGTTCATCTACTACTGCTGTCAGAAGCCAGGCCATCATAAGAGGGACTGCCTTAAGAGGCCCACAGGCCATGCCCTGACTGCCAACGCAGCCACTAGAAGTGAGACTGCACTCTGAGGCAGAGGCCCCAGGGCTCAGACTCAGCTTCCCCGATGGTCCAGTAGGACTGAAGGCCATGGGCCTGCCTCTTCCCTCTGGCCAGACTGTCATCTGTACCTGTCATCTCCATGGAGGAGCCCTGAGTAATCACGACTACAGGAAAAAAGCAGCCCATTAATGGATATTGGTGCAGGTCTCTTTGTCTTTCTCTAATCCTGATTCTCCTTCCACTTATCATACCTCAATAGAAACAGACTTTAGAAGGTATATTGCTTCAGCTGTAAATAAGATACTACAATGTATGTTGAGGTTGCTTACTAATCAAGATGATGCTAAGACTAGTTTTTACAAATGTAATATATTGTTATTCATGTGGAAGACTTGAAAAGGTATTTCACTAGTTAAAACAGGTTCCCAAGGACAGATAACATCCTGTCAGTGTAAAAATTCTAGAGATACTGGCTACTTAGTGTCCAATAGCTTTGGGCCTATAGATAGTGCCAGGCCTTGTCTTTAGAACATAAACCTCAAAGCCACAGTGTTAAAAGGGTAAATCCCTCTATAGTGCCCCTTGATTACAGTAGGGACCATATCCAAAACTGAATGGGACATTGGTTTAATCTGACTGAATACTGTGTATTTCATGA
>NW_004524764.1:4203402-4206582 GCF_000260255.1 Octodon degus | reverse complement strand
TTGAAAAAAAAAAAAAAGTAAAAAGACTGAGGACAGTGGTTGGCCCTTGCCAGGATTTGTCAAGAATGAGAGAGCTGATTCGATTTGGGCGAGGTAGAAAAGTTTGGGAAAGTTTCCTGGGGAATCGTGAGGGCCTCTGACTAGGTTTCCAGCAGCATCCAGGAGAAGCTGAACTTGGCTGAACCTTCGGTGGGTGGGGCCTGCATTATGCAGAGCTGAGCTTGGGGTGGGACACGCTCCCTGCGCCAGAGGACAGATGTTCTGCAAACCAAGCTTCAGATGAGCTGTTTGGGGTGAAATGACGGCATGTGAAACGAAAAATATTTTTAGAAAGTTGTAGTTTTTGAATTGCATACAAATTGGCTGTCCGGGATTAAGCTGTTTGGGATGGGTACTACATCCGGGTGCTTTGTGCAATCCCGCTGCTTCTGGCAGGTGATGCACGCATTACGGACTCCAGGCCTCTCCTAAGGCAGAATATGTGGTTAAGGAAATGTCGGCAGTCCCGGGAAGAGGGAAGTGGTCAAGTGATGGAAAGCAGCTTGGCACTTGTGCAATGCGAAGTCATTGTCACAGAAAACTCCCAAAGCATTTTCGTTTTTAAATGATGACTTACATACAGCATTGCACAAGTGGTCTAAGAAGGCTTCCAAGCAGACAGAGAGCTTCGGCTTTCCCCGCCTTGGCCTCCATGGGCGCGTTCCAGATATTTTCAAATCCTGTCCTCAGAAACAAAGGAAGCATTTCATTGTGAAATCTGGCTTTTTATCAATGAACGAGAAAAACAAATTCATTTTAATTCATGTATGTAATAGTCTCTGACGAAAGCATATAGTAGTAGGGATGAAAGATTTTTAAGAAAGTGTTTCCCCTTGGGCTTCAGTAATGATTCACTGCCTTACTGTCAATGAGTTTACCATCCCCTAATTTATTAATAATCTAAGAGATGTGGCGTGTCACGTCTGTTCTCTGTCAGAATTAACCAAGCTTGCCCCAGCTGAGCAAAGCTATCTGACAGCCACATTGACTTTATTTTCATTATAAAAATTATAATATCTATTAAATAAATGGTGAATAAATTCTCTGATAGCTTTTATACAACATAAAATAAAAGTGAGTCAATAATATAAAAATAAATTCAATCAAAATTTAATCAGATGAGCAATGCTGCAGCACAGACAAGAGGGTCAGTGCTGATTGATATGGCCTAGGCCACTTTGCACTTGAGACAGACTGCTGCCTGCCTGCCTCGTGTATTGTATGCCCTGTATCGTGATCAGGAATAGAGATTGAACCCCCCCAAGCCCTCCAGTCTACATAGGCAGGACTTTTTGAATAAGGTTTGGGTGGGTACTGCTATTGCTGACTGCTTAGGGGGTAAGTGCTATGTGGTAGACAAGGGTCCATGGGGGCTGAGCCCGGGACAGTTGGGCTCCTTTTCCAGCTCCTCCCTTTTCTTTGCTCACTGGCTCCTGCCCCAGTAGCTTTCCTCCACCCAGGCTCTTCCACTGCTTTTTCTGCATCTGAGCCTGAGTCTGCCCAATAGGGAGTGGACTGAGACTTCTACCATCTTCTTCTTCTTTTTTTTTTTTTTTCTTCCGAGCAAGTGGTCCCGGAAAGCTGTCTCTTACAGGGACTTTTATAGAGTAAAACCATGCGGGTCTAAGGTGGAGAACATGGGAACGTGCTTAGTTGGACATGAGGTGGGACAAAACCATGGTTGGTCAATAAGATTACAAGCACCATTGCTCAGGTAAAATTGATTAAATAGGAGTCAAATGAGGAAGCGAGTCAAGTAGCAAATGGGCACAAATACGGAACAGAGTCTCTTCCTGTTGGGAGTTGGGCTAGTGATTCACTTGGGCTCTTTCAAGGTGATTGATACCTATTTAGAATATCAATCCCTGATGTCTATCCCTTCAGAAGTATGTGGCTATATTTGTTTTCTCTTTTATCTTGAGGTGTGGCCCATATGGGAGTGTCTGTCTCTTCAGAGTCACACAGTTACCTTGACTTCCATATTGCCTCCTTGAGGGCCTGGCCCTGTCTGACTGCCTATAATATTTCTATCTAACTCAGCTACCTACAACATCCCCCCCTCTGAAGAAGTAACCTGGAATGCCATGAGGGAACCATGGGCGATGACGATTCTGGCTTCAGCAGGCTGAAAAGGGTCGTAGTTGTGGACTGGAAGTCAGAGATACTTTCCAGAGGTTCTATCTAAAGGCCCTCAGTAGACACTAGAAATTTTCTTCTTGGGTAGGCATGATAGGTTTAAAATTGGAGGAGACAGACCAAAGAAACTACGAAACATGCATGGGCCAAATAATATCAGCAGACTAAGTATTAATACAGTCAGTGATTTTCACCAAGTAAATAGTAATGACTAAATTAAAGCATGAGCTAACAGATAAATTTATAAACTTTTTAAAGGAATAGCAATTGTAACCCAACTGGTTTTCAGATCCCTTTATTCATGGAATTTGACAGTGTGCGATAAGTCCCTCTACCTTTAGTTAAGAGAGGTCACACCTGTATTAAGTACCAGCATGAAATACCTGCATTACATCAGAGATATCAAGTAGGTGAGCTTACATATTTATCATGAAATGCATAGCATTCAGTCAGATTAAGCCAATGTCCCATTCAGAGTTTTACATATGGCCTCCATTGTAAGCCAAGGGATTTATTCATTTTTTAATTAATTTATTTATTTTTAATACTGAGACTGAGTTTTATGTCACAAATACAAAGCCTAGCTCAGGGCTGGACAAATAGCTCAGCAGATTAAATCACCTGCAAGCAGGCACAGGGGCCAGGGATTCGATCCCAGCCCTGCCCCTGGGGCATGCTGAGAAGGCAATTGAGACTGGGTGTGGTGGTCCGCACCTGTAATCCCAGTGAATGCCTACAGTGGGAGGCTGTAAACAGGGGAATCACTATGTGTCCAATCTAGTAGTGAGACACTGAACACCCTATAGACCTTTCCCTAAAATACAGGAAAAAAAAAAAAAAAAAAAAGGCTGGCTCTATCTGTAGGTTCAAAGCAAATGGACACGATGTAGCCAGTGTCTTTAGATAATAATATATATTTGTAAAAAATCCAGTCTCAGCATCATTTTTTTAAATATTTATTTATTTTTATTTATTACATTTATTTATTGTGTGCGTGTGTGGCCA
>NW_004524764.1:4202701-4203283 GCF_000260255.1 Octodon degus | reverse complement strand
CAGCATCATTTTGATTAGTAAGCAATCTGATAGATATTGCAGTATCAGGACTGAGACTTGTGAAGCATGAGCCAAGATAAAGCTCTCCTGCCTGAAGTTGTAGGTGTCATAGGGACGAAGAAGGTGGCTAGAACACCTACCTCAGATGCAGACGGCAGACTTAGAGGACTGTTCCTTAACTAGTGCCCACAACTGTATAAGGCCAAAGCTTTGTAAAATACCTTAGACAGACAGACAGACAATAGGCAGATAAATAGGTCCCTAATTGTACTGATTCTCTGATTACAGTCCTTTTCTGGTTCAACCAAAATAATTAGTTTCTGTTGGAAATAATATAAATATCAATGAAAATATGAAAAAATGAAATGTGGGATATTTTGTTAAAAAGAGGGTATATAATTCAGAATAGTTATTTTTAGATGATTATGAAACTAAAATTTAATGGGTTATATTAAAATATTGTTACAACTTAGTCTCATTTGTCTCTCTACAAAGCTAGCTTTTGAGAATTTGAACAACTGATATTCTCACATTCTCCATGGCCCTATTTTCATCTACCTTTATAGGAAACACTATACCCTT
>NW_004524764.1:4193108-4202281 GCF_000260255.1 Octodon degus | reverse complement strand
AAGATTTGAGCTAGTCACAGCTATGGCATTATCCAAACGCTGAAGGCGTATGACCTTTTGTCTGAGACAATACAAACTGAACACAAAGAGACAGAAAACAACAACAGCAGTTGTCCAGGACTACACTTGGAGGGCTGCAGCTCTGTGCAAGGTGAATGGATGGAAGGTGTGTATGGGAGCAAACACGGAGAGGCCAGGGAAGATCTGGGAGTTAGGTTCTAAAGTCAAAGGAGGTGGAGGTCTTAAAAGAATGTGATCCAAATTGGCTAATGATAAGGACTGTAAAGAGAATTCATGAATATCCACAGACTTTTCTAATGCACTTTTGGTAGGCTGAAAAGACATGAAAAAGTGGGCCTGAATGTTCTCAGAGGGTGCAGAGCTGGTGAGTGAACACAGAACTTCCATGAGCGTAAGGAGAACATGGGATACAACTTGATTTATTTGCTGAAGGGAAAAAAAGTGTGCACGCGCGTGCGCGCGCGCACACACACACACACACACACACACACACACAAGCTGAAGAAAAAGGAGAGAAGAATGTGGTCAAAAAAAGCAAACGAGATGAAAGATTATTTAAGGACACGGTACTGAAGTGGACAAGGGCCAGGAATATGGTGTACCTCGCCATAGGCACATTCTCTTCCCTCAAAGTTTGCTAATCAATCTTAAACTAAAATCTGAATTTGCAACTCTACTCTTAGAATACAAAGATTTCAATGACTTCCAAAAGCTCTTAGGGATTGTGTGATGAACCCTGTGGCATACTCCTCCTTCTTTACTCAACCCATCCACTGCCATGGGGTTTACAGCATCTCCTACAGAATGAGCTTATATTCCCAGATTGATCATTATCTGGGCTTTATTATGGGAGTTACACTGGCTAATGACTATGAGCAGATAATGATATTTACTTCAATCACATAGAAGCTTTAAGTACCACTGCATGTATCTTCCAACTTCCTGACAAGGGAATATAAGTCTCAAACAGGGACTTAACATTAATCCCTGGGTCATAGGAGAGGAAGATGCAGAACAGAACCATGGGAGATACCCAGCTTTCCCTGGGTCATAGGAGAGGAAGATGCAGAACAGAACCATGGGAGATACCTCCAGGAACTGAGAAGTAACAGGAGGAAACTGTAGTACTTGTCAGCAGCCACTAAGATTTTTGGTTTGGTTGTTTGCCACTCCAGCAAAGCAGATTAATATAAAATTTGCTAACAGGTTGGGAATGTTGCCATAACAAAGTATCTAAATAAAGGGAGGAGTAGAATCAGAATTGTCTTTAATATTGATCACGTTAGGAATTTTAGGGTTACAAAATAGTTATATTTTTGTAGCTTTCTCTCTGCAATTAAGTTTTCTGACTATTAAGTTGGAATTATCACAGCATAAAGAGAGAATTTCATTCCAATTTTTCTAATAGTTTTTTACTTTTCCTCTTAAATAGTGATTTTTCAACATGGTCATTGTGTAGGTTCCCATGATGTGTTGATTTTGTACCTATTTTGCAACTAAATTTTTTTTTCTTTTGCACGTAATATATGGGTGACAGGGCAAAAATTAATGTGTGACTGCTGCTTGGCTTTGTTCTTGTTATGTTTCCAACGGAGGTTCTGTTTCTCACACTGCACTTGAAGAGTGCTGTGCTGAATCTGGAGTCATGGGTTACTTTTTAAAATTATTGTTTAAAAAAAGTGAATGTCAAAAGATAAACCTTTCTGGGGGTTGGCAATATCAGCGTGTGACATATCAAGTCACGAGGAAACTTGATGAGCAGAGATAAAAGATGTGGCCAGGGAGATTGTGGAGTAGACTAGTAGGTTTGTGAGCAGGAGAGTGAGAAGCACCCGGAATTGATGGGGTATTAAAAATTATGAATTATTATAGATCTATATACTTTGCTTCCACTTAAGATTTGTGAGATAGCATAAATAAATGCTAGAAACCTTATTTTCCTGCTCTTCTTTTATTGTAATCCCGATCCCAGTTGAACCCTATGGGTTATAGTTTCTATATAGATTCACATACACATTAGCTTACTCTCTACCCCTCCCTGACACTCAGCAACCAACCTTCCCGGGTCCCTAAGCCATAGGTAGTCACTATTCCCACCCCTAAGTACAGCTTTAGCTGACCTTCACCCTAATCCTGAACAACCTCATTTCCATTTTACAAACTTAACTTATGCTGTGACAGTGAACTTCAACAATGGGGCTTAAACATGGGTAGGGATGAAAGTGTTTGTAACATGTTATTAAATACGGTGTTTTGGTTTTTTTTCATTTTATGTATTTGGTATAGGGCCTCACTATGCAGCCTTGGATGCGTAGTATCCTCCTGTTTTCAGCTTTCCCAGTGTTGGGGTTACAGGAGTGCGCCACCATGTCTGGACTCATTCGCCAGCTCAGCCCACCCTAGGGGTGGGGCTGGTGTGGTGTGAGGGACCGGGGATCGAACCCTGGTCCCTGCGCTTGCCAAAGCAGACACTTAGTCTGCTGAACTATCTTGCTGGCCCTTTTTTAAAAATAGGTTTTAAAAGTAGTTTTTTTTTTCCTTTGCTTTTAGGTTTTTTCAAAGTACAACCCAAAATTCTTGCTAGTGTGTCAAAACTGCCATCTCAAAATGTTGTCTGCTGTGTCTTTCTGCTTTCTTCACTCATTATTATTTTCGGTAGAACAGGGACGGTCCTCTGCAATTTGGAATGAATGTCCCATGGAACACAGCTGAATGTGCTGGCTGCTGCCCTAACCTCTTTGATTCCAGCAACAGTAAACTCTATTCATGTTTAAAACTTAGCAAAGAACAGAGTCATTGAGATGAGATGTGAGGGATGGTAAGTACTAAGTAATTCGATTAAAAATGTTTTTGAACATATAGCTCCATATCTATGCTATTTTGTATATACAGATATAGATATATATATATATATATATTTTTTTTTTCCAACTACAGAATGGTCCTTCATTTATATCCCCTTTTTTTGTTTACTTTTGTCAGAGATATGTATATACAACTATTTTCTCTTAGTTCAATGAGAAAAAAGTTTTGAACTAATAGTGTTTAGACACAATATCATGTCTGCATCTTGTACTCTGAATAACTACTACAAAGACAACAATATGCAATGTATTAATTATTGTAACTACACTACTAACCTGTTGTGAAAATATCTCATTGCTACCTCTTTCTTAATAAAATTATTAAAAAAATAAACATATAGCTCCTTTTTGATTTATTTTATTTCTAAAGAATGAGCACAAATTATATTGAATTCCTGTCTGGGTATATTCCATAATGTTCAAAGCTGAAGCAAAGTTTGAGGAACAGTTCCAGAAAATTGTATTAGATATGTTTCTGTAACACCAGTTAGGAGTCGTATGTTTGGAAGGTCTTTAGTTTATTGTTCTTCTCAGGACAACCTGCGAACACTTTTCCCTCAAAGTCTTCTCTAGTGCACCTCCCTCTCTTCTTTTTCTTTCTTATGGAGCCATTTAAAAAATAAAATTCTAAGCAAGCTTCTTTTGAGGCTGTGCCTTTCTTTCAACAGAGCTTGTACAGTTCTCTTATCTGCTTGCCCAGCTTGACTTTGCTGTTTTGTGGTGAAGATTTTTTCTCTTAGTTTGTCTATTTGTCTGTAACATAACAGATAGTAAAATACAAAGATGTATTCTAAACTCTGTCCAGGAAAATGAGTAATAGTCCTACTTACTCTACTGATTCCAGTTCTGTAAATGGAGCTGCATTTATTTGCAATTATTTCTTCTGCTTGTGAGCTCATGTTTTACCAGCCTTCAGATACAGCCTATAAAATAAAATCATTGTAGAACGACTTTCTAGATGTCTTGCTGGAGTGTATGTCCCTGATTAAAAATATTGGGTTTCTTTTTTTGGTTGTTGTTTTCTAATTATATTATGATTGTACCTTTCACTATGCCTAATTACGGACATCGTGTATTGCCTGTCCTTTTTGGGATACTCAGTGAAGCTGGTATGCCATTGCTATTTTAGGGCAACCTCACTTGCCACTGGGCTGCGTGTTTATAATGCCTACTGCGCTTGTACCTCCAATAACAGAAGCCAGATCTGCCTGTGTGCCCTGCAGGAGGTGCCAAGGCTTTCCCAGTCGTCATCCTGATATTATCATCAAAGAAATCTGTGCCTTTTCAAGGCGGACCTTAGTCCTTTTTCAGTTTTCCATTTTTTTCCTAAAATTTCTTGCCTATGTGGCACCAAAGCAAAAACTGATAACAGTAAATCAGGAAACTATTCAACCAGGAAATCTCATTTGATTATACTTTTTAACTTGCTAAATAATGGGTTCATTTTTATCCAAATAGCTTTGGCTAAAAATAGTTTTGTAAGTCAAAATTATTGAAAATGTTCAGACTAATTTGAAATTTATAAACTTTTACTAGTTATTCATGGAAACAGATCATTTCACTTTAAAGGAATATGGTTCTTGATGAATTTATTTTCTTTCAAACCAGTTATTTAAATTTTTCTGAGACAACTTTTTCCTAAAGATGATTTTAATATGAACCATCTATATGGTCAAAATCCATTCCTTATAACTAGGATATGTTTGTGCATCTTTTATGACATTGGTAGAAGAGTGGAGAAACAACTGGCACTAATGGTATAATATTTTCCAATTTTTTTCAGCTTGAATTATAGGCACTATTAGAAAGATTGCATGCAAGGTTTTGCAAGTGACAGTTTTATTAATGATTTTTTCACTATTCTTGTCATTCTACAACATCTATTCTCTGTATACAACTATAGCCACCAGACAAATACTACATAATTTTTCATTGTAATAATATTCTGATTGTAAGAAATGAATTATCAACAAGGGTCCTATGCTTAAAACAGTAACTATTCTAATTATTTTAACCAGAAAGTAATTGAAATCTGGGGAATTAGATGCTTAATAAATTGCTGGAGAAAGATTTTAGGTAGAGTTGACCTGCTAGTGAAGCTTTTATCTCTGATAGGATGAAGTCAGAAAGAAATGATGGGGCTGCCAGCAGATATTCAGAAATTAGGATGATACCCCTCAAACTATGACCTTGCCCTTCTCCCTATGATCCAGAAATTGGGAAACCATGAGCAGGAAGTCACCATCACTGCCACCACACTACTCAGCCTACAGGCTCCTAGAGAATTGATGCAAAATTCCATGTTTCCTTTTTTTTTTTTTTTTTTTTTTGGCGGAACTGGGAATTGAACTCAGGCCCTTGTACTTGCCAGGGAAACACTTATTCTACTGAGCCATCTCCCTGGCCCCCCAAATTCCATGTTTTCATGGTGTTGCAGATAAACAATCAAAGTAACAGGAAGATGTTCTTCATTTGGTTCTGCCTGGAAAATCCCCCACTAATGCAACTGCCAGATAGAATTTAATTCGCTTAAATTACCATAGCAGAGATTCTTTTCAATGTAGCTTGTCACTTTTCAACTTCTATAATATAGGAGGACATGCTAGAAAAATATGAGACTAGAAACTGATAGCAAATTATAAACTAAAAGAAAAGTATAAGCCTCATCAGAAAAAATACAGTAACTGATGGGCTGGGGAGATAGCTTGGTGGGCTAAGCATATGTCTGGCAAGCTCAAGGACCCGGGTTCAAACTCTGGTACAGCATGCTGTGCTGGCCCCAGAACCCTAGGAGCACTGCGCTGACCACCTAAACCAGGTGCAGTGGCCCATGCATGTAATCCCTGGAGAGACTGAGAAAGGAGGATTACTAAGAGTTTGAGCAGTGTAGCGAGACCCTGTATCAATTAATAAATGAATAATTTAAAAATATATATATAGTAGTTGAAGCCATTGGAGAGTATATAATTAAAGGAAAGAGGGCATTGGAGAAAATTGTTGAAGACAAAAAAAAAAAGAAAAAGAAAGAAAGAAAGAAAAAAATGAATAGTACCTCTACGTAGATGTTAGAGAAAGAAGATGGGGATTGTACTTTTACTTGAAATAGTTGGGGATATTTGAACATTCCAAATTTAAGGGATAATCAAAGATCACAGTTTTACACAGGACAATAGAATTGAAAGGCCAGAGAAGTAGAAAGAAAATCAAGAGAGTGTGTTGTCTTGGTTTCCAAAAGAAGGCAATGCTGAAAGGAATCACAATAAGAGAGGATCAAAATGATGACTACATGAACAAGTATATCACCATAGTGATATTATTTTTGTTGGTGTGCTGGGCATAAGAGACAGACTCAGAAGCAATAGGACATGACAATGAAGAGGTAAGTGGTAGCAATGAAGAGGTAACTGTAGCAATAACTTTGTCCATAAAACTAGAGGGAAGGTATGGGATAGTACCTCCAAGTAGATGTTAGAGAAAGAAGATGGGGATTGCACTTTCACTTGAAATAGTTGGGGATATTTGAATATTAAATGAAAAATATCCAGGAAGGAATTGAGATGCTGACATGTAGCTGAAAATGGAAGAAGTAATGGCAGGTGATTCTTGAGAGCAGGAGGTGGTGGTACCTGGAGCAGAAGTAATTGCACAATACTCCAGGTAATTCATTCTATCCAGAGTAAAATGAATTTCCCTGAATGGTGGAATGGTCAATGCTATGTGTCAACTTGACTGAATGAAGGGGTACATGCAGATTGCTGGTATTCCTGGGTATGTCCGTGAAGGTGTTTTCAGAAGAGATTAGCATTTGAATTGGTGAACTGAGTAATGAAGATCCACCTCACCAATGTGGGCAGATGTCATCTAAAAAGTCAAAAAATGATAAATCCCCCCACTACTTACAGGTTCCCTTGGAGTTTAGATCTTCAAATGGGGCCAGAATTATACCACTTTCTTTTTTAAGTCTCCAGCTTATATATCCAATGGCATAGTTTGGGACTTCTTAGACACCATAATCATGTAAGCCGATTCTTACAATAAATCTTTTCGGGCTGGTGAGATGGCTCAGTGGTCTAAAGCACCTACTTAGAACAAGCTTGGCAGAGCACAGGGACCGTGGTTCAATCCCCCAGCACCATATGCCAGCCAGCCCCGCCCCCTGGTGGGCTGAGCTGGCCACACACACACACACACACACACACACACATAAATAAATGAATATGGGGCTGGAGAGATGGCTCAGTGGTCTAAAGCACCTACTTGAAACAAGCTTGGCAAAGCACAGGGACCGCGGTTCGATCCCCAGCACCACATGCCAGCCAGCCCCGCCCCCTGGTGGGCTGAGCTGGCCACACACACACACAATAAATAAATGTAATAAATAAAAATAAATAAATATTAAAAAAAAATAAATGAATAAATTAAAAAAAATAAATCTTTTCTTAAATGTATATCTATATATCTTTTTTTGAATCTTCTGGAGAACCCTGGGTAATATAAGTGGGATAGAGTACTTCTTTTCTATTGATACAGAAAAGACAGAAAATGATGTGTTCAGATGTAATAATGTGAATGGTGAGGAAAGAGATTGAGAAAAAGGTACTGATGATTCTTCTGAGAGTGCTAGGAGTGGATCTGTTTCATGACTCTTTCTATTTCCTGGTAGTTCCTTGTCTTGGGGTAGCATAACTTCAGTTGTCACATGACAAGTTCCCTGTATGTTTGTGGTCGAAGTTTTCTTTTTCATAAGATCCTAGGTCAATCTGATTGCCCTCCAATTCCATTCCAGTGTGACCCTAAAGTATCTCAAAAACTTGTATCATTATGGGCCCTGTTTCCAAATACAGGCTACTCTGAGGTACTGGGGATCCAGGATTGATAAATGAATTGGGTGGAAAGGACACAGCTAAATCTATTTCAAACATCTGTTAATTAATCATAGAATGTTAAAGATATAGTGGAGTCATTCGTTAAAGATAATGACTGTTTCTTAGGAATATTATGAGAATATGGGGAACACTATATGTAAAATATTTAGCACTAGCCCCAGAATGTAAAAAGTTACTCAATAAATGAGTCAAGAATCTTAATTTTTTATATAAAATATTCTGTAACAATTGTTATCATAATCATATCAATAATAATGAGAGTTTTAAATTTATTCATTACCTTTGTTATAATTTATGAATACTTATCTCTGTTAGGCTGTGTCTTAGAAGGAATATGTAGATAAATCATGTGTTGGTTGAATAAGTGAACTCACAGGTAATGAGTAGAAAGTCATGCAGACAATTATGGGTCAGTGAGACAAGTACAAAAAAAGCTACAATGTCTTATGGAAAGAATTGGAGACCAGGGATGGCTTTTACAAGAGGTACTAGCCAAATGCTTGTCATGTCTGCATGCTATTGGAATGGGAGAGTCCAGGCACTATAAAACTGGTATTTTTTTTTTTTTTTTTTTTTACGTAATTCACTCTATTACTTAACGGAAACCACATCTGACATAGCCCCCAAAAATATAAGAGTGTGTTTTCATACTGCCAGTTTTCTAAGGCTAAAAGATTGCCTTCCCAAATTTGGAAGTTGAGTTAAAATATTTATAGCTCAAAAAGAGATATTAGACTTTTGATACTAGAATGGGCACATTATCTTAGTTAATCTTTGACGAAGATCCTCAAGAAGTATATCAAAGTTTAGGAGTTGGACATGTTTGCTTGTTCCAACGAAACAATTGAGGTGTTACCGTCTAAACGAATGCGATAGACAATCATGTTCATGGAAGTGCAGGAAAGGTGAATAAGTCCTAAATTAATCCTTAAAGTGAAGACAAAATAATGCGCTCACTGTTTCTCACATCCGCCTAAACATTCCTTTTTCAACTCTCAGGTTAGCTGGAGCCCAGATCGGGTAGTGAAAGCTCTTCTGTTTTTAACCATGTCCTCTAAAAATAATTGTTATTTTACTTTTGCTATGATATAATAAGGGATGAGATGCCCTATTGTAATGAGCCATAGTTTTATTTTTCCTCTGTGTGCCAGGAAGCTTGCAGACAAATGTCAAGTTCAACTACATAAATTATCATACAGCTACCCTTTCATTTTCTTTTCTTTCTTTATTTTATTACCTTTATCTTGCACATCCCTTGTGAAGATAAATTAAATCCTTTGTGAAAAAAATTCAAGATAAAAATTTCCATTTGTGGTATTAGAGAATTTGAAGTATGAAACATAGTCATACAAACATTGCCCTGGCTGCTTACCAAATAAAAGCGGTCTTTTATGAAAATTCC
>NW_004524764.1:4189551-4192928 GCF_000260255.1 Octodon degus | reverse complement strand
CACACACACACACACACACACACACACACACACACATTAAATAAATAAATAAGATTTTTTAAAAATGATATAAAGTCTCCCTGTGCAGTTTGGACAAGTAGTACTCCTCCTGTCTCAGCCTCCCTAGAACTGGGAACACAGATCTGAGGCACCATACCCATTTCTGGGGCCAACATAGTGTGCCCATGTTCCTGGACTGGCCTAGTATGCAGTACCAGAGATGAAACTCGGGTCCTTGTGCTTGCCAGGCAGGCGCTTATGCCACTGAGCTATCTCCCCAGCCAAAACACATGCTTTTAAATGTAATTCACAATTGTTTATCCAGCTGGTCATTATTATATTGTCTGGAAATGTATACTTAGTGAATGTGTATTAAATCAGTAATGTCCAGTTTATGTCTGCAGCCCATTCTTAGCAAAAATACAGTTAACATGGAATGGTATTCAGTGCTGGAAGGGGCAGTGTATGAAAGTCTTCTAAGGCATAGAGCTTGAAACTTCTCTCTCAGTTTATTAAAAAATTAGCTCTATTCTTTTGGAAGAAAACAAGAGACCCCCACACAGTTTGTTTTTGCTTAGTAGTTCAATAACTCTCAGTTATAAATTAAAGAGAAATGAAAGGTAAATACAATATGTCAAAGAATAATTGTCTGAAAATGATTGAAAAACAATAATGAAATTTTTGGGTTTTGGCTTGTATGCACCAGGGCAAACTATGTTTTTTTGAGTAGGAAGGTCCACCAGTAATAAAAAGTGACTTCTGGACTGAAGAGCACTGCATGAAATAAGTCAATAGGTTCTTGTGACTGAGACTTTAATTTCCTCTATATCTCTCTGACTCTGCTTCATGCAATCTATTTCTTTCCTGAATCCGTCATTTTTCTAATCCCCTCTATTTTTTTTTTTTATCAATGTCTTCTTTAGAAGCAGTTATAAATTCTTTTACTGCAGTGTTTTTTTCAGATTGGGTTTCCTTCCTATGTTTCTGTAGTTGATTCTTTACTTCAGATGCTATGAGTTCTGAGAAATCTTTTTTTATTTCAGAAAAGAATTCTGATCTGAGTTCCTCTATAACTTTCCACTGTTGCTTATTTACTATCAACGCTATTAATTCCTACATTTGACTTGAGCTAGTAGAAAACAATTCCACTCTGGGTTCCTCTATGACTTTCTGCTTTTGTTTATTTACTATGGACGCTATTAATTCATATATTTGAGCTGAGCTAGTGTCCTCTGCACTTGTTCTGGGTGGGCATTGGGTTTCCTCCATATGTTTCTGCATTTGATTCTTTACTGCAGATATTATTAACTCAGAGATTTCTTTTTTCATTTTCAATCTGAGGTCCCCTATACCTTTCTGCAGCTGTTTCTTTATTTCTGAAGCTGTTCATTCATTGCTTTCAGCTGTGTGATTCCCAATTTGTTCTGTGTTAGTGTCCTCTGCACTTGTTATGGGTGGGCTTGGGTTCTGAGATTGCATTTTGCTCCTTCTTATTGTCATTTTGTGTAGCACTGTCTTCTGACCTTTGTTGTAGATTTTTGTTGCAGTTATAACCTTAGCACCTACTAAAGTTCAGGAGCAGATCTACAAAGTTTGGATTTATCCAGCTGTGCCTGGCTTGGGTCTGGCTGCTGTGCTCAGCTCCTTCCTGCTGCTGCCCTTAGGGGTGAACCTGTTGTGCCCCTCTGGCAAGATGTTCTGCTCGTGGACTAGCTGGGTGGTTCTGTCCCCTATACTCTCTGCAGGGATTGCAGCTGCAGGGTTTCACCCCAGGCCTGTATGCCAGGCCTGAGCTGAGTCTGGAGGGGACAAGGTGGAGTAGGGGGGAGAGGCAGCTCTCCCACACACTCACCAGGCCTGGACTAGGACTGGATCTGGGGGTTCCCAGAATGCAGCAGAAATTCCTACTCGGCGGGCGGGGTAGGGAAGGTGCTGTGGAGTGGTGGGGGGCATCCCAAAGGGGTGGAAGAGGGTCTCACCCACGCTGTGCCTGGGCTGGAACCAATAGGTCCCACCAGTGCAGGGTAGCCGGAAGCTCTCTCACACACTCACTGGGCCTGGGCTAGGACTGTGTCTAGTGAATAGGTTCTTAAAAGACATCAGTTCTTGATTTAAGGCTCAACCAGTTAACGAAATAGTGACTGCTCAGCAGCCAACACGTGCACACACAGAGCTGGAGACCTCGCGTGGTAGGCGTGAGGAGCACAACAAAGGACTGTGTGTGCAGTTAACACAGCACATGCAGCTGACAGTAACTACAACTGGGAAAATAATACCAAATGGAAAAATACCCTTGCAGGTACATCGTGCTCTTATGAATCTCCAGTCAACCAACCAGCCTATTTTCCTGCAAATAATTCCAAAAATGTACTTGCTCTTGACAACAAAAGATGATTAAACTAAAGTTGCCAATTAATGTCTATGTGTCCTTTGTTTTGTTTTGAAGTTTAGTTTTTTTGTGGTGCTGAAGGTTAAGCCCAGGGTTTTTGGTCTGAGCCATTTTTATTCTTTTATTTGAAACAAGAGCTCATTAAGTTGCCCAGGAGGGGCTTGAATTTGTGATCCTACTGCCTCAGTCTCTCAGAGTGTTGGGATTGGAGATGTTTACCAGCTAGATTTTATTTTCTAAAATGACCATGTACAGCAAAATGGAGAGGAAGGAACTGATATTTCCAATAGGTGCTTTGTCCATTCCCTGGCATAGATTCTCATTGTCAACATCTTCCTCTAGAGCAATACATTTGTTACAAATATACTCATACATATTTACCATAAATCTGTCCAAACTTATAGAAGAGGCAGTTTCAAGGGTGAACCTTAATGTGACTATGGGCTCTAGATAATCATGTGTTGAGGTGGCTTCACTGATTGTTCAGTTTCAACCTATTTTTATGTCATAAAAAAGAAATAAAATTGACTAAGGTTCCTCTATTGGTTTGTCCTCAAAAATATAATCAGTGGGACAGATAAATTTTGTATTATGAGTTAATTCACACAAGTAAATACAGAGACTATATTATGGGAGTTGGAGAGAGAAAGTTATTTCACCTGGGAGAAGGAGCTGCAGTAGGAATCCAAGAGGAAGGTGGAAAAACTGACACTAAGCATGCCTAAGGCAAGCGGGTGCACCAGGCAGCATTTGAGGTGTGGTGAAGGTGGAGGAGAGATCCTTGCAGGGGCTGGGGTACACACATGGAGACAATTCAGGTGCACACTCAGGGGCTGACAGTCCTTTTTGTAGAGAAATCACAGGATAGATAAAAAACGCAAGTGAGGATGGAGCTAAAAATTAGACATTAGAGAAGGGCTGAAAATAAGCCATAGCAAATAGTCTGAAATTCTGTTGTGATTTCTTAAAGAGAAAGTAGTGACAGATA
>NW_004524764.1:4176023-4189425 GCF_000260255.1 Octodon degus | reverse complement strand
ACTGAGCCATCTCCCTGGCCCCTTAAGAATATATTTTGAAATATATTCTTAAATATATTTAAGTGAAGTGAAACAAAAGGTCATTGTAAAAATTAGTGTTATTGAGACAGTTTGTAAAAATTAGTATGTAACAGAACTTTGCAATCGCAATAGAAGGAAGAAAATGTTGAGAAGGTTGAAAAGAAAACTGGATCAAAGAACAGATTTGGCATTAAGGAAAAGAAAGGGATAATCATATAAGATGAATCTGTACTATGATACTAATTAAATTACAAAAAGTACAGGAAGGGTCAAATTAGTGGGGGAAGTCTATAAATTCAAGTTTGCATGTATTGAGTTTGAGATTCTTCTGGGAAAATCAGGAAAACCTATTCCATTGTCAGACAGGTAAAGGAGCAGGAACTTGTAGTCAGGAAAGAGATATCAACAAAATAAAGATTTGTAAATCCTTGGCATTCAATTGGTAGTGTAAGTACCAGGGCTGGTAAAAGTTCAGGGAGAAAATATAAACCCAACGAAAGTGAATCACTTTTATTGCATAATAGCTGAGTCAACAAAGGAGATTCTCTGGTCTGTTTGATGATTATATTTTAAAAAATAAACACCCCAAAACTAAACACACAAATAGGTGGGGGTGCTCAGTGATAGACTTTTCTTGCCTGAATGTGAAACCCTGGGTCTGATTCTCAGAAATACACACACACACACACACACACACACACACACACACACACAAACACCCCTCCAGGTTGGGGTGTGGGGCTGAGCAGCACTAAACAGACTTACTCCAACAGGCCCCAGGGGACTGGTCCCTCTACTCTCCCTGGGCAAGGATGAGAAAGTTGCAACTTCATTGGTTGTTTTCCTTTGAATTCTTCCCTCCTGTTCTATTCCCTTTGGCTCTGAGTGTGTTTTCAGGGTCCCCTGGATCCACACTCCTGGCCTCTACTTCCTATAATCTTCCCACTGATCTAACACTACCCAGTGTTTCCCGGCAAGTCTTTCCCTCTTGCTGTTAGCTACTTTCTCCCTCCTCCCATACACACACTTTTCTTTTCTTTCTTTCTTTCTTTTTTTTTTTGCGGAACCGGGGATTGAACTCAGTCCCTTGTGCTTGCTTGCCAGGGAATCACTTAGTCCACTGAGACATCTCCCTGGCCCCATATTTTTCAAAAATGTCTGGTCAATAAGCACCAGGAACTTTACATGGAGGATAATGATGCATTTGAGGGCCAGACAAATCTGGGCACAAACTCCAGTTCCTGTAGAAAATATTATGTTAAACCATATGGGGCTGGTATGGTTCCATGTAGACAAGGACTAAATTGCAGCAGTTTCATGTGGCTAGACCTCCTTACCTCAGGAGTCAGGCAAGCCAGCTTAACAGCTCAAAACTGAATTCCCACGGAGTGACAGATCAAAGTGAGTCCTGACTGCTCCCACGTGCTTTCCATGTCAGCTTGTTAAATGAGGTGGCAGGGAAAGATGGCTGCAGTAAGTTGGATTAGCAATTCCTTTTTCCTTGGGGAGACACCAAGGAAGCATAAGTAGAAGAATGAATAAAAAAATTTCCTTCTCTCTCCCTGGAGACAGAAATGCCAGGTGAGGAGAGACTTTGGGTCCCAGCAGTCCTTCAAGTAAATCAGCTGCATTATGTTTTCTTGCTTAGCAAGAATTTTCTTATGATAATTTTATCATAATTTTCTTATGATAATTTTCCTGTAGTCTATTGCTAGTAATCCAGCCCTTTTTCAGTCTTTTAGGAAGTAAGTATGATTTTTTAAAAAATATATATATTATCAAGTGAGTTGAATCAGTTCTTATTCAAATCTGAGAACCTCTCTCTTTCCTCAAAATGACTGTTATGTGTTTATTTTATTCTTTAATGTGAATTTTGCAGTTTTACTCTCAAGAGTCAACATCATGGAGTCTCTTGCTCTTCTCTTATGTGCGACTTACAAGTCCCATTAGTGGTGACAGTAGTTTATGAACATTTGTAGAGTAGGAGATTTGGAGAGAGACAGAAAGACAGAGAGGGTAGGAGAGAGACAGAGGGAGAGAGAGAGACAGAGAGACAGACACAGAGGGTGGGAGAGAGAGACAGAGGAGAGAGAGAGAGAGAGAGAGAGAGAGAGAGAGAGAGAGAGAGACAGAGACAGAGACAGACAAAGACAGAAACAGAGACATAGGGGAAGAACATAGAGTATCACTCTATAAAGCACAAATGAAAGAAGAGTTACTGTAGTTAAAGCAGGATCAAAGAAAGAAGTGGGGGGGGGCTGGGGAGATAGCTCAGTAGAATAAGCACTTGCCTGGTAAGTGTCAAGGTCCTGAGTTTAATCCCCAGTACCGCAAAAAAAAAAAAAAAGAAAGAAAGAAAGAAAGAATGAGGGACAGAAAGAGCCTAAGAACTGACTTTTTGTCCAGAACGTTCCCAGGGCTACACTGACAGCACCATGAACTCCATCGTAATATCTGAGCGTAGCATAGCTTGATTGTACATATACTAGGTGATGGAGTATGTGACTGTATACAAGTGTATGTGTTTGTGTGTGGTTTCCATTGTCCCAATTCAGAAGCAAGAAAGCAGAATCCTTGCTTACACAATAAGTCTTTCAGTGGCACTTTAAAAAAAATGTTATGAGAAAATGTGTTATGTATAGGTACCAACTCCCCTTGGTGAATACAATCATTATGTATAGCAGACATGTGTTGATAAAAATTAATGATCTTATAAGTTGGTTAGTTACCAATGATGGAGAAACAATAATTCAGAGAATTAATTAATTTTGACATCTGGATATAGTTACTGTTAAGTTATCATGTGTCTTTTTAAACCGATCTAGGAATTTACAAATACAGTGGAATAGTCCCTACCCAAAATGTCTGGGACCAGGAGTGTTTTGAATTTCAGATTTCTTTTTATTTTTCTCTCTCTTCATTTATTTTTTATTTTTTTGTGGCCAGCTCAGTCTGCCCTACGGGTGGGGCTGGTGCGGTATGTGGTGCTGGGGGTTAGACTTCGGTCCTTGCACTTGCTTAAGCTTGGCTAAACAGTCACTTTAGACCTCTGAGCTGTCTCGCTGGCCCTCGGATGGTTTTTGCATTTAGAAGGATTTGCAGTATGGAGATAGTGAAAAATTATCTTTTTAGGAGATAATAAGATATTTTGGAGCTGAAGTTTAAGTCCAAACATAAAATTCATTTGTGTTTTCTTCCTTTCTTTTTTTTTTTTTTTTTTGGCGGAACCAGGGATTGAACTCAGATCCTTGCGTTTGCCGGTCAAGCGCTTATCTTACTAAGCCATCTCCCCGGCCCCTGTGTTTTCTATATATCATATGCATATAACCTGACTGTAATTTTATTCAATATTTTCATGCAGCTTCTTTTTCTCTATGACCTGTTACATTAGGCCAGGAGTGGCATTTTCCCCTCACAGTATCATGTTTGTGCACAAAGAGTTCAAATTTTGGAGAAGTTTAGAATTTAGGTTTCACTTTAAGGACTTTCAAACTATTAAACAAAACCTAATAATCAAAAGTGCATTTCTAATTCATGTCCAAAGCAAGTGGGTAAGGGTCTTTGGCTATTGTTATTTAAGAATATAAACTGATGGAGGCAGTATCTGTACAGTGTTTTATTGTCATTGCCATAGGGACAGTGAATATGGCTTATAAAACTATGGCCTCTGGTATTACTGTTTGAAAGTGGCACCAAGTTAATCTGCAGTGTTCCCTGCTCTTGAGTGCATTCAGAAGTCATGGCTTTGTATTTGAAAAAAAAAAAAATGCTATAAGGTTCACATTACCAGGAAAACAAAGTTTTCATGGAGGGAAAAGTGTTTTTCCTAAGTCTGTATTCAGAAATGTTACTTATATCACAAGTATTATAAGTAAGGATGGGCTTTAGATTTTAAATTAATATTTTCACTAATTTACTTTCGATGTCAAGTAGTATAATGATTTTCCATTAATAAAGAAGATTTTTGTTTGCACTTTTGTTTGGCTTTCTCGTTCCTAGGCAGCGTCTCCTCCTTATGTGGCAGGTTTCAGCATCACCCATCTCTCCAGCAGAATTCTTGGAATGAGAGACACAGGGCTTCCCTCCCTGCCTCCAAATAGAAGATTCCCCTGGGGAACACTGATGCCAGCCAATTCTTCAGCTCTGGCATTGATGTGTGAGTGTGCACCATGCTACTGCCCTGCCCTTCCAAAGCCTATGAGTGGTTGGGAAGGGCAGGGCACTGCAAAAGGATGCCCGTAGGAAAAGGATACGAATTTTTATGTAAATGCAGGCTTTCGCATAATGAATTTATACGTCTGTTTCCAAGTTATGCGAGTTGTAACGGGTAGTATTTTGGAAACAAACCTATGGGTATGATCAGCTACTAAGATACATGAGCAGACTGCTTGGAAAATGTCTTCCTCCTAGAGGGCCTCGTAAGGGGCGTGGAAAGGAGCTTCTTAAATGAGAAAGCCACCAAATCCTGTTGCCATGTAGGGTGGTAAAATGCAAACAGTATACATACTGCCAAGGGCTTGTCTTTAAAGAATCTGGACTGCGATTAATACAGGTAGATGTGGCTTCCAACTGTTGCCATAAAAAGCAAGCCCAGAAGATTCACGCTGGCAGATAACTAGGCTGAACGCTAAGGGGATCCAACAGTAAGTGTTAATGTTTATGAGGTAGATTTTCCTCTCAATAGGTCTTTTAAATAATTTCAAGTATTATGAGATTTTCCCAATTTCTTTAAATGTAAATCTTTGGTGAACTATAAAACTATCTTCAACCCTATGGACTCCCCACTGCTTTTAAGAAAGATCCTAACTTGACTGCACAAATTGCATTGTGTAGAATTCTGAGGGTGGTTGGGCTCAAGTGTGTCCTCCCAAAATTCATGTACTGAGATCCTACCCCTTGGTATTTGAGAATGTGACTGGTGGGGGGGCCTTGAAAGAGATACAGCAGCCAATATAACATGAGGTCATTCGGGTGAGTCCTGCTCCAATATGACCACCTTTAAAAGAAGAGAAGTTGGAGCACAGTCATGTTCTGAGCACAGAGGAACAACTGTTTAGGGACAAGCAAGGGGCAGCCATGTGTAAGTCAAGGAAAGAGGCTGTCGAAGAGATAAACCTGCCAAGACCTTAATCTTGGAATTCTAGCTTCCAGAGCTGTTAAAAAAAAAAAAAAAAAAAAAAGGTATCTTGGGGCTGGGAGATAGCTCTGCAGTGTAAGTGCATGCCTGGCAAGCACAAGAACCCAGATTGAATCCCTGGTACCAAATGTTGTGTGGGTCCCTGAACCCCAGGTGCGTGGTGTCCCTCCAAAACTGGGCATGGTGGCTCATGCTGGGGAGGGCGTGAGACAGGAGGATCACTACAGGTCTGAGCTGCAAATCAAGACCCTGTATCGAATAAATAAATACATGTTTTAAAAAATAGGTATCTCTTGTTTAAACCACCCGCTTAGTGGCATCTTGCAATGGCAGCCTTAGCAAACTGACACAGAGGATGCGAGAGAAAAAATGACCTAGTGAGAAGTTTTTTTTTTTTTTTTCTGATTTTGCAAAGAATAATTTTTAATGATTGTTCTTCAGAGAACAAATATATAAAAATTTGTGACTTTCTCCTGAAGTTAGTTGATGATCCAGAATTTGAAATTGAATTGAAGCTTTACTTAAATCAGAAGAATGTTCTGGATTCACTACCGTTTTCTTCAGAAAAGAAAGCAGGCCAGCTTTCTGTGCCTGCTCTGTGCAGGAGCATGGGACAGTCATCTTTATATTCTCAGTTGTTAAATTGATTTTTCATAGAGGAGAAGAAAGTAAATTTTATAAACTATAAACCTGGAACTTTTCTCTCCAGATGGCTCAGAAACTTAGAAAGAATTTAGCAAAAGGTTCTATTGGATGGGGGGTATTTTATAAAACTGATTATTGAGCACAAAAATTTAACTTAGTGTTACTAAATAATAAATGATTATTCAAATCACACATGCTGGGTAATTCTTTTTTTTTCATGCTGGGTAATTCTTTTCATAATATTGAGCATTAATGTTAAACCGTTGGAACTTGCTTTGCCTTTGACTTCTAGAATGTTCTTTTGAACTTTTGTGCCTCTCTGGCAAGAACGTGTTGTTTCTTTCTTCGTCTTGGCCTTTTCCCATCTTCTTCTTAAAGGTTGGAGATTGGGGTAACATATTGAAAAGCACACTTACTAGGATAATCCAAGCATAGCCCTTATTACTAAAAGATACTCTGAAATTATTTTTAAGACAATCTTCCCCTACAAACCTGCAGAGATGTTGTTGGTGATCCCATTCCTTTCCTCCATAGAGCTTCAGGGACTTCCAAGCTGGGCAGTGACAGAGACAGCAATTGCTTCTTTTGTGTGATTCTTTTGGTAACATTGTTCTGTTTTCAGGCTTTTCCCTGTGCCTGGGACATGGCTGACTGCACTTAGAAAGCAATATTCATGGCATTAGGAGTTGAAAGAAAAAGAGGTTCTTATGGGTATAGATGTCCAAGCTAAATCTACGTTGGATCATAAACCAGGATTTTTCTTTTTAATTTTTAAAAAGTCTTTTGTTGCTCTTTCGGGTCCTCCTTTCCAAGATGATGAAAAAAAGAAGGAACAATGGTCGTGCCAACAAGGGCCACAGTCATGTGCAGCCTATTCACTGCATGAACTGTGCCCGGTGCGTACCCAAGGATAAGGCTCTTAAGAAGTTTGTCATTTGGAACATAGTGGAGGCCACCGCCTTCAGGGACATTTCCGAAGCCAGTGTCTTCGACGGTTATGTGCTTCCCAAGCTGTATGTGAAGCTGCATTACTGTGTGAGTTGTGCCATTCACAGCAAAGTGGTCAGAAATCAATCTCGTGAAGCCTATAAGGACCGAACTCCTCCACCCTGATTTAGACCTGTGGGTGCTGCCCCACGACCTCCACCAAAGCCCATGGAAGGGGAGCTGGGTCTTAATGGACTGAAGAAAACTCTCTTGAGAAAGAAATAATAAATTGAATGCTATATCTTAAAAAAAAAAGTCTTTTGTTTATTTATTTGGTACAGGGTCTCATGTAGTTTGGACTGGTAGTGATCCTCCTGTCTCAGCCTCCCCAGCACTGGGATTACAGGCTTGGGCTACCTCACCTAGTTTCTCGGGCTGGCTCAGTGCACCTAGGGGCAGGGCTGGCACCACATGTGGTACCAGGGATGGAAGCTCAGATCTTGAGTTCGCCTGGCAGGCTGTTGCCCCTCCTGAGCTACCTATGCAGCCCCATAACCCAGGCTTTTGCCTGTGGACACAATTATGGCTCAGCTTTTTCTTTATGGCCCATACTTTAGCCAACTATTTTCAGACACCCATTATCATTTAATTCCTTATCAAGGTCATATATGAGCTTTCTGATGGTTGAGATGCAATACCCAGTGCTTGCACTTTAAAGGGGAGGTGTAATTCAGCTCACAGTCTCACGGTCTTCATTCTGTGGTTAGTTGACTCCAAGACCAAAACATCATGGTAGAATGATGGTAGCAGAGCAGAAATGTTCAGTCCTCGGTGTTCAGGAAGCAGAGCACAGGACCGTGCCAGAGGGGAAGGGGCCAGGGATCATACTTAGTGCCCTAAGTGAAGCCTTCACCACCCACCCAGACGTGGGCTCCACCAAACTGCCAGCCACTTCTTAATCCAATAAAGTGGACACGTCACAAAAAATGGTCATGGCTTTATTGATGTGAGGCACTAGAGGAATATTGGAAGAAAAGAGAAGGGCAAAAGGAAATTACATCTTCTCCTACTTTCTTTTTCAAAGAAATGTGGCTCCAGTCTCAGTTTTCTTTTTTAAACTCTCAGCATCTCCTTGTGCTTCTAAAAGGAAACAGCACCTGGTGAGCTTTATAACCTGGGAAGTTGGAATGACAGTTTTTGTGTTTCCTGTTATCTAGTAGGCTACAAGCACCTGTCTGTCTAAATCCTATTTTTGATAATCCATACTCCAGTTGTGGAGAGCTTTTCCCCACAGCTTGAGTAGCAGGTCTACAGAACTACATCCAGTGATTTCTTCTGTCCTTAACTCTCGGTCCTTTTCTCTTGCTTCTTCTGCCCCAGAGGTAATTAATAGCTGTTTTTATCTTTTAGCTTTTCCAATATTGTATTTACATAATGAGTTTCCTGGATTAATTGCTATCTTACTGAAAGGTCCAATATAGTTTCTATTTAAATAAGATATACAGGCTTAGGGTCAAGGACAGATTACTGAAGACAGAGTATAATCATGACTGGTCAAGCCTGGGGGATATGCCCAACTTTGGTGCCATGAGACGTGGTCTGCTACTAGGACAGGCAGGGGAGATGGGGCTGGTGGATGGCCTTAGCAGCATGAACTTGTCATCATAGATAATGGTTGTGTATCTTTCACGGTGTCTTAGTCTATGTTGTGCTCTTATAAAAGACTACCTATGACTGGGTATTTTGTAGTGAACATGATTTGTTGGGTCATGTTTCTGAAGGCTGGGAAGTCCAAGATCTTAGGTCAGGATATACCAAGGTGTTCTATACTACTTCCTTCCCATGGAGGGTAGGTAGAGGGAAGGTGTGACAGAGCAACAAAGCAGACTCAGAGCCTTGTACCTCTTTCTAATCAGCACCCACCCATTCATGAGGCGGAGCCTTCGGAACCTGAACACCTTTGTTAGGCTCCATTTCTCAGTGCTGTTGCACTGGGGATTACACTTCGAGCACATGCTTTTAGGGGGCCATATTTGAACCACACTACACAGTAAACTAGGGAGAAAATGAGGGAGAACAATAAAGAGGGGGAAGTGCAAGTAAGGGAAGAGCTTTGTTTGGGGGCTGGACATTGATGTTTGTGTGCAAAGGTGGAGAAATGGCTAGAAGGGAAGTGATGGAAAGCAGAGAGAGAAGGTACAATGGGTGATGTGTTTCCAAAAGTCATGAGAAGCAAGCTAAGGCCTTGAGAGGAAGGAGAGGCACCTTGGGGCGAAGAGCAGGAGCAAGGAGTCTATAAGGGGTCTTGGAGCAGGGACCTATTCTAGGCATAGGAAGAGTTTCTTGGATTTCGCCTCTGTTGGCCTCCTGGACACTTCAGGGAGTGTAGGAAAGGATGGAGGAGGACAGAAATTTGAGGACAGAGAGTGAGAAAAAGACACTTTGAAAGGACGAACTGTTCTGTGTTTCAATGAAACACAGGGGTTATTTGAAATACTGAAAGCACATTTGAAACTGTACTCATGACTTTGTAAAGGTACCAGATGTCTGTCCTGCAAAGCCTTTTTATTTCAATTCTGACGCAGGAGTGATGTTGGAGGATGGGGCTTGGTAACACGGCTGGCGCAACCAGACCAGCTGAAAAGACTTGTTAACCACAGATAGAGGCCAACAGAGCTGCTGCACCCAAGCCTGACGTGAGAAGACACTGGGTAATCCTTGCCCCCAGTACCAACTTTCTGACACGAGAACAAGCCATGCCTAGTGCTTGATAGCAATCTACTGGCACACACTCAGGCAGGACTGCCTGGAGCCACTGTCAAAGAAGATATAGAGATGGCAGTACTTGATCTTGTTGCATTCTTAACCATTCTGCTTGTAGGATGGATGCTCTCCTTTTCCTTCAAAGTACTCATTTCAAGTGCTTCTTTTCCTGTTGCTTTCTTTTCTCTGTTGTTTTCTTCTTATTTCTGCCCTTAAAAAATAAGCTTTCACATTTGCCAGTTGCCCTGATCATTTCTTTGAATATGATAATAAAAATCTGGAAAACACTGCTGGTCAAATGGGAGATAGCTCAGTGGCATAAGCACCTGCCTGGCAAGTGCAAGGTGCTGGGTTTGATTCCTGGTACAAAACAAAAACACAAACAAAAAACAAAAGCAAAACCCTCCTGCTAACAGGCAAATGGAGGAAGTTTAGAGAAAGTGTTTTGACTAAGTTGATAGTTTTTCTAATGTGATGGAAATGTGGGCAAAGGAGTTTGAGGTTTTAGCAAGAGAATTATTGTTGTGGTAGAGTATAGCATTAATTTCTAAAAGAAGAGAACAAAGGATAGAAGGACCTAAGGAAAAGATATAGATTAGTACTGCTAAAGGAATCCGAAGACCAGGACATCAGAGCGTGATCCCACAGTGAGGATTAAGCAGGTGATCCAGAAGGATAGAAAGGTGTGATCACAGAGTGCGGTGTCTGATTTAATAGTTTTATAACTGGATCTAGTTGCTGATCAAGGCAGTGAGCAACTGAGGTGGTGGGATTGTTATCTATGGTTTAAATGAGGTCAGTCACCACCAAGACACATTCTAAATGTGATTGCCAATGTAAGCATGTTGAGACGTGAGTTCTCTGAGGAGTAACTCGGTTCCTGGGGTCTTGGCTCTCATGAATGAATGAATGCTTTTCTCTTGAGACTGGATGAGTTCTCCTGAGGATGGATTAGTTTTCGAGAGAGTGGGTTGTTATTGAGACCATCACCTCCTCCTATTCATACATGTGCTTTTCCTTTCTTAAGCATCATTTTCCCTTCTATTTTCCTACCTGGAAGTCCTCTTCAGATGTGACCAATCCTTCAGTGTCCAGATTCCAAAATCATGAGCTGAAGCTAGCTGTGGTGGCATACGCTTGTAATTTTAGAATTCCAGAAGGTTGAGGCAGGAACATTGCTAGTTGATGTCCAACCTGAGAAACTTAGCAACTTGGAGAAACCTTGTCTCAAAAATAAATAGTGAAAACTGGCTAGGAATGTATCTCAGTGTAGAGTTCCCTGGATTCAGTTCCCAATAAAAAAGAAAAGAAAGAAAACACACAGAAAAACAAACCAAAAAAATCCCACCTGTTTTCTCAATAAATTACCAAGTTTCAGGTATTCTGTTAGAGTAACAGAAAATGGACTAAGTGAAGGAAAACTCAATTAAAGAAGACAGTATCGGTGAACCAAATAGTATTCATTTTTAATTGCTTACTTGAATGTTATAATTTGCCTATAGCTCAGGTTATACAAATTCAAGTATTGTTTTGTCAAGTCAGTTATGAGCTCAGTGAAAATAAGGATGGTGTTATATATATGACATTGTCATCACATACCTATGCTACATCATCCTATATGACATCATCATCACATACATGTTACATATCATATATGACATTATCATCACATTGTTACATCATCATATTGGCATCATCATCACATACCTATGCTACATCATCATGTATGACATCATCATTACATACATGTTACATATCATATATGACATCATCACATGTGTTACATCATCATATTGATATCATCACATACCTATGTTACATCATCATATATGACATCAGTATTACATACATGTATGTGTTTACCTAGACACAAAATCTTTTTCCTATGCAATATTTTGGAAAAGCACTACCTTCATGAAATAAGGAGAGTGACTATTCAAGATGTTTATTGTGTGTTATTCTATTTTGCTGGCTTAATTTCTTCCAGAAAATATTACTTATTCTCCTCTATAAGTGCAGCACCTGAAACGTGGATAGCTTCACAGGGAGCCAGAGCCAATTTACAAGTGTAGAAACTAAGTTGGCTTAAAGTGGAGCAGATTGTCTGAATAGAACATTGCCACTGCCACTGTACTTCTTTGCATAAATCCCTTTGTAAAATCAATCATGAAATGGTGCTTTCTAGGCACAAGATACAGATTCCAGGGTGTGTGGCCCTGCGAGGCAGTGACAGGAGAGATTTTGGTGACTGGAGGGAAAAGGGAAGTGCCAGCGGTGTCTGTGAAGTCATCCTTCCTGTGTCAGAACCACAGGAAATGTGATGCTCTTACCGGCAGCCACTTCCCCTGCCACCTTGTTTACTGTTATGTAACGTTCTGCTCTCACCAGCCCTGTTCGCTTTATAGGAAATCCAGGGAGAAGGGCACTGCCGCCCGGCCCCACCACCTTGGGAGTCAGCTCCTCCTCCTCCTCCCTCTCCAAAACGGAGTCAGCCTCACGTGCTGTGCTGGGCGCCGACGCCCGGCCTGCTGCTCCACGGCTAATGCACAGTTGGTAGTTTCCGAGAAAGGCTAAGGGGACTTCATGGGGCCACAGCCCACCTTGGGCTGGTGCAGTGTGTGAGCCCCCTTTGTCCTGCCTGGGGCTGCAGGCCCCTCCGGTCTTCCACAGACCCAGACCTGCGTCTGTCCACGAGTCTCTGCTGAGTTGCGCTCTGTGTGAGCTTCATTCCGTTTGCCTTTCCTTTCACTCTGTCGTCCCCTTTGCCTTTGGTGGCTGGTTCTATGTATCAAGACTGGGTTTTTCTGAAACAAACTGTCAACTAATTTATGTTTAGGAAATTTTAAAAGTTACCCTTCCAAAATCGAACTCATTCAGAGGGAGATAAAAGTGAGGCTTATTACAAACGGGAACAGCTTTCATGACTCACCTTTTCTTCCAGCTGTGCTTGTATTGATCCAATCATTGCTGAGATAGACTGAAAATTATGCACACAGATAAAAGACCTGAGCCTTGTAAATTTTAAAAATAAAACTGAGAGGAAATAACTGACATGTTTCTCAGTGGATAAATGGCTAAGTAGCAGTAGAGCCATATAGAGGAATATTACTCAGCAATAAAAAATGGACTATTGTTACACACAGCAGCTTGGATGGTTCTCAGAGTTATCATACTCTGTGAAAACAGCCAGTTTCAAAAGGTTAAGTACTATATGATTCTACTTAAATAACATTCTGAAAATGGGAAAAAAATCTAAAGATGGAAAGTAGATTAGTGGTTATCAGAGGCAGAGACAGGGGCAGCGAAGGTTGATCATGAAAATGGCATCTGAGGAATTCCTTCACACTGATGGGACAGTTCGTTAGCTTGTGACGGTGCTACATGCACATGCTCATGCACTCAAATTGCATAGAAGTGGCCACACGAACACATGCACACAAGTGAACACATATAGAAACTGGAAAACGTCTGCAGTCTAATTAGCAATATTGTGCCAATGTTTATGTCCTGGTTTTGATCTTTTAATATATATACAAAAGGTGTCACTGGGAGGAGGAGGTAAGAAAATAGAGGAATCTATGCAATTTTTTAATGAAGCTACAATTTCTTCACAATAAAAAGTCTTAAAACCTAAATTTGAGAATAAGCAGGTGCTATGCTTTAGAGACAATGAGTTCCTCCAGGCTAATAGGTTGCAAACTTGGTTCCCAGGGTAGCAGTGTTCAGAGATGGGGGGTTGGGGAATGGTTGGATGGATTGTGAGAGCTCTTACTTCCTCAATCCTTTCATGAGCTCAGGGCTTAAGGTGCTTATTGAGTAGGCAGTGGGGATAACTGCATGAAGCAGGTCAGTGGATTCATGGCTTTGCAGGGTATCTGCTGTCCTCAGCCCCTTCTTGGCCTTCTTTGT
>NW_004524764.1:4167714-4175799 GCF_000260255.1 Octodon degus | reverse complement strand
ACCCCTGTTTCCTGGCTGCCGTGAAGCTGAGCACCTTTTCTATGCCATGAGCTTCTACCCCCTGCTTCAACCTTACCCCAAAAAAGCACTCACACAGGTTGACCATGGACTAAAACCTCAGAAATCAGAAGTTCACAAAAAACATTTCCTCATGTATTTTGTCACAGTGAGAGAAAGCTGACTGAAAAAAAAACCAAAACCAAGATTATGTGTAAAATAATGTCATCCCCATTTATTTACACTCTGATGGAGAGGCAGAGAAAGGGCACCTCTTTATTATAAGAACAATTTTCTCTAACATACAGGGCTTCTAAGCCCAATGATTAATCTTCTGTGACTCATCTCATATTCACTACACTTTGATCCTATTAGATAAGTTCCTTTCTAATTGGAGTTCCACATATACTAAATTTCTTTTGAATTTTCGTCTACCAGCAATGGGATGTTTCCAAATATTTCAGATACTGACCATTTTGTGTGGCTCTCAGGTGACTGACTATTCATCATTACTTCATTTCTACTAGGTTAGATAATGCTTATGGGACATGATCCATAATTTCTGACTGTATTAATTGCATATCATGCTCATCCTAGGAGATACTTCCTTGTAGGGCCCTTCCCTTGTTTACCTTTCAGAATTCAGTACCTCTGTTAATGTTGAGGTACAGAGATTTTCTATCATAGCCCTTGTAACACTTTACAATCATATCATGCACTTACTTATGCGTGTAGTACTCATCTCCCCACTAGCCTGTCAGATCAATGAGGATAGAAACTATGTCTGTTTTCTTCCCAGGGTAGGCAGCAAGTCACATGTGTACATCAACCCATCACTCTCTTGGCAGTGGAGAAAACAAAGACAAAAGATTTGAGGCAGAAGACTTCCTGGAAGTTTGACAAAGAAAGAGCAATGAGGCGAGTCTGACTGTGTGAAGAGTCAAAGCCATCAAATGAGGGGAAAACCATCAAGATGAGTAAGAAAGGTGTTGAGGCTTGAGGTGTTGGGGAAAGGATGACATTGGCTTTTACTCTGCAGAGATGAGATGGGAAACCACCGCAGGATTTGGGGCACAAAGACAGGCTTAAACTGGTCTAAAAATAACTTTATTCTCCCTGTTATTTCTCCAGTTATGCAAAATGAAAGGAGGAAAAGAGCTATTTTTTATCAACCCCTAAAATCCCATACCTGCTTTCCAGTACCAAGCATTTTATTTGTATTATTTCCCTATCTCAGAAGCTAAGAAATTAAATATTAGATTCAAAAATATCCATGGTCATATGGCTGATAAATTGCAAATCAGACAAACCTAGATCCTCCAACCTCAGAGCTGATCATCTGAGCTACCGTGCCTCTGGATTACAAAACTTGAATTAAGGAATAGAATAAGATAAATCTTCAGGTAGGTATTCTTCAGATTGTTAAAGGCCTTGCATGCTCACATGTAATAAATATTGATGTATGTTATCTATCTGCTCTCTCTTCTCCTTCCTGGTAGGCTATCAGAGCACCTTTTTCCCCTGAAGCTGGGTGGGCACCCAACATAGAGCTGCTCTGTAGTTACTCATTTATCCCTGCAGCCACAGTGATTGAGTCAAAGATGACTATATGATTCCAGGTAAGCCCACCAGAAGCTTTCATTGTTTGGAATACTTATTGAGACTATAGAAGAAAAATTCTCATTTGAATTTTGGAAATGGAAGCACGTAATCAGGAAATACCACCAGTTATCTTTTCTTTTTCATGGGGAAGCCAGCCCACACTGGGAAGATTATGAGAGCTCTTAATAGAAAGAACAAAATTAATTTTGGCATGATATGCTTCATTATTAGTCATCTGAGAGATGCTTTGTAATACAACCATGAACAGGGGCAGAAAGAAAAATGCATATCCTTTCTGTATAATTACATTGGGCATACTAATGTTACTTCTCTCAAAATAAGATCAAAGCTATATAAGTACATTCAATTATTCATCAGCAATAAGCAAGGTTTAGTTTTTAAAAGCAGTATTTTATCCTAGGCATGTTCATGCATTGAAAGAGAATGGACTGGAACCTAGGCTGAAATCTTTCATTACTTTTCTGATCTTCCCAAACTTATCCCATAAAAATCCACACACATTAAGATGTTTGTCTTACAAAAACAACAGATGCAGGACCGAAAATGTATCGAAGATTGTAGTTTGAATTCACTGCAAGAGTAAATAGATTAACAATGTATCACCTATTGCATCATTGTTATAAGTCCATAGAGAATTTCCATCACCCTACAATAAATTCAAAGTAATCACTAGAACCTCTGAGGCCCTAGATGATCCAACCCGTAGGTTCCTCTCTGACACCATCTTTACTAACTCACACCTTTATAACCAACCGGGATCTTTGCCCAACTTCCACAACTTAAACTTAGGATACTCGCTTGTTTCCAATATGCCTCTCTCCTAGATACCTACATGAATTCCTCACTTCTTTCCAGTCTTTGCTCAAAAGTTTCCAATTTACTGATCACCTCACTGTCCTTCTTAAGTAAAATAACCTACCCAAACTTAGCATCTGTTTGTTACTTTCTGATTCTTGCTATTGAAATGTGAAGAACATGAGATAAATCAGTGGTGTTGTCTTGGGTGTAATAATCAGATTTCCTGTTGCTGAAACATAATACCAAACACTAACAGTTTAAGAGGAGAGACTTGAATTTGGTTCTTGGTTTTGGGAAATTCAGTCTGTGGTGGGCTGGCTCCAAAGCAGAGACATCACAGTGAAAGGGCAGGAGGAGGGGTGGAGGATATAGCTCAGTGGTACAGCGCCTACCTGGTAAGCACGGGGCCCTGAGTTCTATTCTTCAAACAAACAAACAAGCATTCACAGAAAAGCTCTGAAATTCATGGAGTCCAGAAATCAGGTCAGGGAAAAACTGCCAAATTTGTGGTTGCAGGGGAGGGGGATTCTTAGGTGTTACCTCCTTTGTCTACCTGGGGTCACCTGTGTTCCCTGTTGACTGTATTTTCACCCCTACCTCACTTTCACAAAGGTGAATTCCTAATGGATTAAAGGCCTAACTGAAAGACAAAACTCTAAGGGTAATAAAATAGATTGTAGGTCTTTGATAAGTGACTTTTTAAGAACATTAGTTTCCCTGAATAAAAGTTTCAGTCAGGGCATAGCACTTCTCTAGATCTACAGATGATGCTAATGTATCACATTACACATTGGGCAATCCCAGTGGTACTAGATCTTAAACATACTCCTCAGGCAGAAAATATGACTATGTGAAGAGGCAGCTATGTTAATTATGTTTTGTTTTGTTAAGAGAAAGCCCCACTATGTGGTCATTAGGTAGCTCAGACTCACCACACCTTCTGATCCTCCTGCCTCGGTCTCCTACATGCTGGGATTACTGGGATCCAAAACCTAAATGGGTTTCCAAAGACCAAGATCATATTGGCCTTTGAGGCAATATGCAGTGAGTGTTTAAATCTAAAAAATCATTATAGGAAAAGACACATTGTCAGTAATTCCCCACAAAGTACCCAAAATACTCCCCTTCACTTTGATCATACTTATATAACCTTTTTAGCAATGTGGTTCTTACTGCAACTATTTTTTTGTTTTGTTTTTTAATTTAAATATTAACCATATTCTTAATTGTGGTCATCACAATGAGTACATACATCAAAACATCATTTTCCATATCATAATTAGATACAATTTTTATTTGATAATTATACCTCAATGAAAGCTGGATCTCAATAAATTATTGAAAAAAAAATCTTGTATACAAAATACTTAGGATAGACATACAACTACTTTCTCTTAATTCAATGACAAGAAAGATTTGTAGTAATAGTGTTTGGACAGGATATCACGTCTGCATCTTGTACTATGAATAATCACTACGAGAACAACAATATGCAATGTATTAATTATTGAAACTGTCCTACTAACCTGTTTTGAAACTGTCTCATTGCTATTTGTTTCTCAATAAAATTAATTTTAAAAAGAAAAAAAAAAGAAAGCTGGAGTAGAGGGAGAATTTGTAGTTTTGACTATACAAAAAGAAGGAAAATTTGTATCTAAGTTAGACTAACATTTTTATGTTCTCATGTACCAAACATTATCATTGGATAATTGGATTGAGAATATATGATAGAGAAGAAAAAAAAACTCAAAAAAAGATCATTAATTGAAATAAAATTTAGGAACAAAGTACTTGGCCTACAAAAGTTCTGAATCTAGTGAAGGCATAAGAAGGGAGAGAACTGGTAGCACAGAAATCAGTAGAAAGATTATGGGTTAAATTTTATGATCTAATGCAGTTCTTAATGCTTCTAAGTGCTCATGTGGAAAGTTCTGGATAGTGGCTAAATGGAATGGAACTGAAAATTATAGACCTTGAAATGTGCTATCTACAAAGCCCCTGGATCTTCTCAAAGGTAGATAAAAGCTCTGGGAACATGTAAGACTATGAGCTTTGTATCAAATCCTTAATATTTAATTAAGAATTGTCAGAGAGAGTGAACTAGAGAGGCAGTAGACCGCCCCTTTCCGAGATTTGCTAATTTATTCAAAGAAACAGGATTAAGCCTGGAGAAACAATATTTTTAATAAAGGTTAACTATGGTAGAGTTGATCTAACTGTATTGTGCTTGGTTTTAACTTTATCTGTGTGGTACATACTTTATGCAGTATTGGAGAAATCTTAATTTTTCTACCTCTTCATTTGTATGTATTCCTAATTAGAAAACGGAATTCTAGGTGAAAGAAGATGAAAAGGTAAGGAAATCCTCTGAGATATGACAAGCAACCTTTTAAGTCTAAGAAATTTTATAAATTCCCTACTGATTTACAGGAGAAACCTTTCAATTATTTACATACTGACCAATTGTCTTGTTTGCCCCAGGTCTGGTTGACCCACTTCCTGGTTTGATAAAGGTTGGTCGGAAGCCAAGAAAACACTGGCAAGACTAGTTAGATTTATTTAGAGGAAGTTACTTAAGAATTCTTTTTATTTATGTTCTTTTATAAATGTTCTAACTTCTACCCACCCTTTACCCAAACTATTCACACTCCCTCACCCCTTAAAAAACAGTTATAATAAAAACAAACTTTTGTGCTGGCTCTCCATGGGTGGTCTTATGTTTGTGATCAGTGCCAGCAATTAGTGAAGATTCCAGGACTGTTTTCTCCTCTCTCATAGCATGTAGTAAAAGAAAAAAAAATAATCCTGAAGGTATAGAGCTCAATTCAGTCATGAAATTCACTTCATCTTTTAACTTCATGGTCGTTTGATATTCAGTTCTAGATATAATTGCTTTAAGAGAAACATTTCTTATATCAACGTTTTTCACTCAGAACTTTTATGAGACACTGTCTCTGGACAATTTTCTCTTATCAAAATGTTCTGCAGCGTAACAAAATTTTGGTTGTTCTAAATTGTTTAATAGAAAACATACTGAAAAAACGTGTGAGTGAATAGGGTTAGTTTTGCTTCTGTCTTTGTTCTTTTTAAATTCCTTTTAGATTTGTATTGCTTAATTTTCATTTTTTAAAATTTTATTGACTCTCATTATTGTAAACAACATCAGCTGATCTCACTGAGCATAGGAGATATGATACAATCAGTAGATAGCTGATCTTTACCATTAGTTCCTGATGTACGGCTCCTAAAATCCTAGAAGCTCTGGAGCAATAAGAGCATCTTTATGTAATAATGAGCGTGCTAACCAGAAGACCAGTGGCTGGAAGATTTAGGTAATGGATTCCTGGTAGAGGCCAGCCACTGGAAAGGCTAAGGTGCAGTTAGAGAGTTGAGGTTTTCAGCCCTCCTACTCAATATCAGGGAAGGCAAACAGAAGGGCAAAGGTTGAGGTAATCATCACTGGCCAATGATGTAACCCACCAATATTGAGGCCTCAATAAAACTGCAAAAAATAGGATTTGTAGAGCTCCTAGATTGGTGGAGAAGAATACATTTACATGCTTTGAGTGTCACATGCCCCAGCTCCACAAGGATAAAAACTTCATCAAGACTCTGACAGACCTTGTACTATGCATTTCTTCATCTGGCTAATCATTTTTATGCTGTAAAATAGCTTTCCTGGGAGTATCATCAGCAAGATGGCAGACTAGAGCTGCCTGGATCACTTTGCTCCCCACAAAGGACCATATCAAAGAAAACACAGTCATTGGGGCTGGTGAGATGGCTCAGTGGTCTAAAGCACCTACTTAGAACAAGCTTAGCAAAGCACAGGGACCACGGTTCAATCCCCCAGCACCACATGCCAGCCGGCCCCGCCCCCTGGTGGGCTGAGCTGGCCGTGTGCACACACACACACACACACACACACACAAATAAATAAATAAATAAAATTTAAAAAAAAGAAAACACAGTCACTACTTCACTGGGGCATTTGAGGCAGAGAATCAAAGTGCAATAAGGATGTGGTGGGCACACTGTGGAGCTGAGATATGTTAGCCTCATAAAAAGGGGAGTAAGCACACAGAACCTACTATCCCATCTCTTGAAACAAAGCTTGACCCAAAAGAGGTTTCAGTCAGTGGGTAAAGCTAAGCAGAAATACCCACAGCTGTCCCATGATCATTATGGGCACTTGAGAAATTTATTGTTGGTGAATTCTTTGATCCTGGCCAGCTTTGAGCCCAGTCAGGGGAGCAGCCAGGTTACTACACCATGGTGTTGCTCCAGGAAAAGATCACAGCCCACTTGTGTCTTCCTTTACTCAGGCTCCTGTTACAGGATGTGATCTTGAGACCCCGCCCACTTAGGGTCCTGTGAACCAGATGGGCGGCTACTTCCTGCAGCTTGGCTAACCCTGCTTTGTGACCCAGCCTGGAGTCACACCCACCCTCTGTGGCCTGGGAAACACCTGAGTGGCTCAACCTGTACAAATTCCAAGAAAACATTGGGACAGACCTGGCCACTCTCCTGCTACCTAAGAAGCAGTCAGTCAACACCACCTGTCCACCTTAGCTCCAGGAAGCAGCCAGGTGACTCTGCCCATCTTCCTGCTGCCATGGAAGTATTCGGGTGATTATTCCCAGGCATCTTTGGGGCCAGGAAAGATCCAGTCAACCAGCTCATCAGAGTGGCCCACTGAAGCTCCTAGGAAGTAGCCAGATGGTCCTGTGTACCCCACCTGAGCCCTGGAATGTAGCCTGGAAGCACACTTCAGTAGCTCATCTCAGGGAATCAGACAAGGACCTCCAGCCACCCACCCACAATCCCGGAGAGCAGTTAAGCCTTTCTTGTGTGGCTCAGCCTACCTATATTTCTAGCAAACAACTAGACAGTTTCATCCACCCTCCAGTGTTCCTAAGAAGCAGTTAAGCAACCATGCTTCAGAGACTAAGATCACTGAAGTCTTGAGAAGCAGACACTCAGCTCTGCCCACTGGAAAGCACGGGGTAGATCTCCTTTAGTCAACTGATCCCATGGAATCCTGAATAATCATCTGTGCAGCAGCTCTTAGGCAACGACAATTACCCAGTTTGGGATTGCTGGCATGACTGAGACTGTGTTCTCAGACACAGATAGATACCCCACTACCAGCCATTCTGTGTTGCAGTCACATGGGCTCACTGGGGTGGCCATGTCTTCATTCACCCTTCACAGAGGGATAGGCATCCACTCCTACAGCAGGTGTACAATTCCTATGGTACCAGCCAACATTCTCCCACTAAGGGAACTACAGCCAGCTTGTGTCCAACCCCATAAAAATGCACGTGGAGCACAAGACCCTGACTAGTCAAAGTAATCTCAAGTAAAACACAACAAAGCTGGAGGCATTTCAACAGCTCACATCAAAACACAACACAAAGTGATACTCACTGAAATATCACAGAATTGGCACAAGAAGACACACTGAGATGCATGGACCACCTAGAGATGGTAGTTCATTCTTGTAATCCCAGCTCTTGGAGAGGCTGGGGTAAGACAAGACCCTCTCTAAATAAATAAATAAACAAATAAATAAATGGTTGGGCATATGATTCAGTGTGAAGGCCCTGGGTTCAATCATTAGTTAAGAGTACCACCACCTCCGCCGCCGCTCCGGCTGCCGCTGCC
>NW_004524764.1:4161070-4166734 GCF_000260255.1 Octodon degus | reverse complement strand
TGTAAACACTACAGCAACCTACCATAGTCCTGAAACAAACTTTTATACTTGAACATGGAGACTGTGCATGGGTTTTAGAGATTGCAGTCTGGGATCAGCAGAAGCTATAATGAAAGAACTTAGTGTGAAAGATAACTTCAGAGAATAAGGGCAGTACACTTCCCTTGGGAGTAGGTGTTTGATAGTGCTTACTTGTTCCTATATCTCAGAGTTACAAACTAGCAGGTAACATTGATAGCCTTAACATTGTTGTGACCTTCTTGGGCATGAATCCTCTAGGCAGCTTCCTTTCCCTTGTCAGAGGGGACAAAACATGTAGCTGGTGAGTGACAAGGAAGCCAGACATTAGGTATAACCACTTTCTGTTTCTGGCAATTCTTAGAAGTTTCCTGTTCTCACAGTTTGCATTTTTTAGGAAAGTGAATGATCAACAAATGATGTTTTGTAATAAAATCATTTGATGCTCCAAAAAAAAAAAAAAAAATCATTAGTTAAAAACAAAGTCAAACCCACAGACCTGTAGAACAGAATAGAGAACCTGAATATAAGCCTACAATTATTTAACCAAAAGCAGCAAGAATGTCTGTTGGAGAACGGATACTAGAGAATACTAGATATCTATATACTGAAGGAAAAAAAAATAGGCCCCTTTCTCTCATCATATACAAAAGACTCAAGATGGCCTGAAACTGTAGAGGAAATTGATGTGGGCCAAAGTGCTTTGGATATGGGCCTAAAAGTATAAGCAGATGGCTCAGTGGAATAAGCGCTTCCCTGGCAAGTGCAAGGGCCTGAGTTCAATACCTGCTTCCACCAAAAAAAAAAAAAAAGAATATTTAAGTAAGTCAAACATGCAACTGTAAAAAAACAAATAATTCAATTTTAAAATAGATAAAGGGATCTAAAGATCTATAAATGTCCAGCAAGTCCCTGAACCAATGCTCAACTATGCTAATCACCGGGGAAGAGTGAATGAAAAATTAAACCTTCAGTGAGGCATCCTCTTGCTCTAGTCAGGATGGCTATTATCAAATAGACAAAAACAAGCACAAATACTGGGTATGGTTGCTCCATCTCACTGTGTCATTCCCCCAAGCACATGATGGGCAAAGGCCCTCAGTGGATGCTGGCACTATGCTCCTTAATTCTCCATCTTCCAGAACACACGGGCACACTCTGAGAGTGGAGTCACCACTGTTCTAGCTGCCCCTTCAGGCCAGTGCTAGAGTGCAAGGGGCAAGCCCACTGCGGTTGCTGCAGTCACGGATGCCCATGTTCCTGCATGCTACCAGCAGAACATTCTAGCCACCACAGTGAAGAAACATCTATTTTTTTGCAGAACCAGGAATTGAATGCAGGCCCTTGCACTTGCTAGGGAAGCGCTTGTTTCACTGAGCCATCTCCCCGGCCCCTGATTATACATTGACAGGTGTGAGTAAAAGTGGGCATTAAATTCTACTTAGCCAGGTTGTACTCACTGTAAAACAGAAATCACAAACCTGTAATCCCCAGCCTCCACAAGCTGAAATAGAGGACTGTGAGCCTCACGCCAGCCTAGATTATGTATAACAAGATCTTGTCTCAAATATGTCAAAAATAAAAAAGACATTAATCCTTGAAAAGTTACCAATACATGCTTAGCAAGCCAAATGACACTTAACCTAATTAGAAAATAGGCTATAACGAATCTAAGAGAGACATTCATATGTATTTAAAAGTGAAATTACATTTCATTTAATTGATATTAACTTATTTAATATAGCATGGAATTTTTTTTACAAGTACACAAAAATGGCTCTAGAAAGACACAGCCTATGTTAAACTCTTCCATTGCTACGTGTTACATATTTTTAGTTCAGATCAGTTTTTAACTTGCCTAACTATCTATTTTCTAGATGCAGCTATTTAGAAAGGAAACAGACTACTGTACTTAAAGTAAAGCTCAATGTACTAGTGAGAAATAGCTAAATGAGATGGCAATGCAAGAAATATGCCTAAGAAAAAAGAAAAGGAAAGATCTGAGAACTCAAAGAATATATAGACACCTGGGCTATTTAGCAAGGCGCGTACCTTGGAAGTTCAACACTAAGGAGCAATAGTGTGACAAGGTACGCAGTGTTTCTAATTCTGTTTCCAGGTCAACAAGAAAATTGCTTCTGTTTCCTGGTTAGGAAAGGAAAGAAGAACACAGTAAAAATAAAAGAGTGTAGCAATGTAATTATAGATTACTTTCAACTAAGGGCCAAATAGCTGTAAATATGGTACAATGAGAGAGAGAGAGAGAGAGAGAGAGAGAGAGAGAGAGAGAGAGAGAGAGAATAAAGGAAGCTACTGAAAATTATTGTCAAGTAAATACATTTTCAGTTCTAGATTATCCAAAAGTTTGGAAAACAGAGAGATCATATCACAATTTTCTATGATTTGATTGTAGTCATGATACACAGCCCTCATAGCAAGTCATGGTGGCACACACCGTTAATCACAGCACCCAGGAAGCTAAAGCAGGAGGATCACTGTGAGGCCAGTCTGAGCTACACAGTGAATTTGAGGCCAGCCTGAACTGCAAAGTGAAACCCTGTCTCAAACAGGGTTTATATGCAAAACAGGGTTTATATGTCTCAAACATATATATATGCAAAAACAAAAAACAACACAAGATGTAGTAAAGTCCAGTAAATATAGAAAACTTAACATGAGATACACCCAGAAATCACTTTACAGGGGAAGCCAAGGATGCCCATCTATGGTTGCTTCTTAGCATGGCTCCCCCCCCCCCCCCCCGTGTGGACTACTTACAAATTTAGGACATTCTGGAAACAGAAAGGATACCAGAACTTTAGGAAATAACTATTCCAACTGAGTTAGTCACCTTCAGTGTCATAACAGAATACTGTAGACTAGTGGGTCTAAACAGCAAATATTTATTTTGTAAGGTTCTGGAGGCTGAGAAATCCAAGCCCTAGATGCCAGCAAATTCAGCTCAGATGAAGCCTGTCTTTCTTGGGTTGTGGAAATCGGCTTTCTCTTTGTAGATGTTCTGCGGGGGAGAAGAGAACTCTCTCATGGCCCTTCTTATAAGGACACTAATCCTGTATGATTATGACCCTTCCTTATGACCTCACGTAACCTTCTAGTCCAGCAGCTGTCCCATCTCCAAGCAGCCACGTTGGTAGTTAGAGCTCAGTGTATGACGTTTAGGAGAACATAAGCATGCATTCCATGGTAACAGCGCTCTGAATTTTATAAAGTAGAAACGTGTCAAGACAGAATGGTTGAAATGCAAGATTAGAAAAAGAAACAAAAAGATTACTGTGATTAAGTATTCCTCTGATTATTGTTTAAAAATAAACCTCTCAAGTAACTTGAAAAAGTAAATTTATGGGAAACTGGATCTCCATCACGTGCTGCTCAGTTGCTATCTTTCTGGGACCATCCACCCTCACGACTTCCACGGCGCTCTGAAGTGTTTCCCGAGGGGCCACGGATTCCCTTTCACCCCAGGAGAACTGTGCTGCCTTGATTCTTAGGTGAATCCTGAGTAAAGGCTAAAGAAGGAGCCAAATGTGAGGATTCCATGTTTGTGTTGTTCCTGTTTGTGTTGTTCCCTTTTGTTTTCCTTTTTAAAAAGATGAACAGGGCCAGGGAGATGGCTCAGTAGAATAAGCACTTGCCTGGCAAGCGGAAGGGCCTGAGTTCAATCCCTGGTTCCACAAAAAATAAATAAATAAATAAATAAAAAATAAATAAATAAATAAATAAATAAATAAAATAAAAGATGTATATCTTTTAACCAATCCACACTACTGGACTGACTTTGCCATTTCACCTGTTAGTCTCTTTTCATGCTAGAGTTGGCCTATGCTGTGCCTGAGACCAGGGAAGAGTATTTGGATGGTCTCAACCCTGAGGCTACAAATAGAAAAGGAGCACTATTACTGTTACAAAAACATAGCCAGCAAAGGAATGATAAAGAGGAGACTGACATAAGTTTACTGAAAATGTAATTTCACTTACTCTAAAAATTATGTTTTATATTCCACTCTGCTGTGAGAATCTCCAGATCAATTTGTCTCTTACTTCCAGAGTTTAAAAGTTGTTACATATTGGTTGTGAGATGTTTAACGAGTTTTTTTGTTTTTGTTTTTGTTTTTGTTTTTTTCCTAAGCTGATGGTACACAGAGGAGAAGGAGATGTTTGGTGATGTACTTATTTTGCAAGTCAACAATGGAAGCATTCTTTTTGAATTTTAATTCCAAACAGGATATTATACATCCATCTTTAAAATCTTCCCCTGATTTTCAGAAAATATGGGTTAAAGTTGATCCCAACAGAAATATCGAGGAGAATACACATTCATTTTAGTAAGATTATTAATTTACTATATAACCAGAATTTTCAGAGAATATAATTAATAAAGAAAATATCTGAGGGCTGGCGAGATAGCTCAGCGGTCTAAAGAGCCCGTGTAGGCACACTTAGGCAACCGCGCAGGGACTTTGGTTCAATTCCTGGCACCACATGCTTCACCAACCCCATAACCAGGGTGGGCTAAGCCAGCCACACAAAAGAAAAACAAAGAAAAGAAAATATCTGAAAACCTCAAATGATGAGTTATAAGGATTTAAAGAAAGTGCATAAGACAAGATATAAACCGAGTAATAAGACAAATACTTGTGAGTAATAAGAGCCCTGAAGCAAGAAGATCTCCACACTTACCAGCCTGTGCGGTTTGCCAAAAATGGGCTTAGAAGGGGCCAGAACAGTAGCGGGTAGTAGAAGGCTGAGCTCTAATTGTATAGTGTTTATATATCTGAATTGAGTAACTATATACTCAGTCCCTTAGTCCCTCTCAACCTATTCTTTGGGTGTCCTCAAGTACTAGTTCCCTGTTGCTACTGTGAAAGATTACTTCAAACTCAGTGGTTTAAAATAAGACAAATTTCTGGGCATGGCAGAGCATACCCATAATCCCATCACATGGAAGGCTGAGGCAGGAGAATCACAGCGAGTTCCAGACTACCCTGGGCTACATAGTGAGTTCAAGGCCAGCCTGAACTACATAGTGAGATTTTGGTCTCAAAACAAGCAAATAAAATACAATAATAGAAATTATGGCTGGGCGTGACACACACCTGTTACCTGGGAGGCGGAGGCAGAAGGATCATATCAAGCTTGAAGCCAGACTGAGCTACATAGTGAGACCCTGTCTCAAAATAAGGAATAGCACAAATTATCATGCAGTTCTGTATTTTCAGAGATAAAAATGGATCTCATTGAGCTAAAATCAAGGTGTTGAGCACACATTTCTTTCTGGAGATTCTAAAGAGAAAGAGTTTCCTTACCCTTTCTAGCTACCAAAGACCACATTCCCAAGTGCTTATTGTGGGCAAACCCATCAATGGCTGAACAAACCTTTCCACATTATGACATTAACTGGTTTGCCTCCCTCTTAAATATTCACTTGTACTTACAATTATACTCAATACCCCTGAGAATCCATAATCTATTTGTAGGCACCGTGATCAACAACTTTACATCCATCTGCAATTTGTATTTATTTTTGGTCACATAACCTGTAACAGACTTCAAGGACTAGGATTTGAGCAACTTTGAGTAGGGGTGTATTCTATCTACTACAACTACCAATTTAGAAAGAACATTTGA
>NW_004524764.1:4152357-4160970 GCF_000260255.1 Octodon degus | reverse complement strand
TATATGTTCCATATATCTTTCATATATGTATGTGTATAAAATCTGGAGTAGTTCCTAGTTCCTCATGGTTCTGAAGGCCAGTTTTAAAGTTTCAAGTTACTGTGTTTTCTCAGTTTTCCTTTCTCAACACAGTATTATTATCAATGTTCTTTATTATATTATTGGAGAAATGAAGGACTAGAAATGTTCACTTTGAGTTACAATTTGAAAAGGCAAAATATAAAAAGAGATACTTTAAGTTGTAAGATAATCCTGAGCTAGTACTATAATATGTATTACTATTCTATTACCATTGCAAACTTTTATTTACTTATTTGGTAAGGGGAATCAAACTCAGGACCTTGTGCTTGCCAGGCAGGCACTTCTGCCACTAAGTTATATCCCTATTAACTTTTCTGTTAGAAAATTGCCAAGCAGACATTTAAACTTTATTTGTCTAACTCCAAATCCATCAACTGGCCAGTCCATTGGCAAACAATTATCATCAAGAATGTGAAAAGTAATGTTTTTCATCTTTAAAAGTTGACTTGGGGCTGGTGAGATGGCTCAGTGGTCTAAAGCACCTACTTAGAACAAGCTTAGCAAAGCACAGGGACCACGGTTCGATCCCCCAGCACCACATGCCAGCCAGCCCTGCCCCCTGGTGGGCTGAGCTGGCCACACACACACACACACACACACACACACACAAATAAATAAATAGAATTAAAAAAAAAAGTTGACTTGGCCTAGACATCCAAAATAGCTTTATACTTTTTTCTTCCCCATTTTCATAGTGCATGTTTGCAGTATGTAATATTTACTTCCCCTGTGTGGAGTTGATGCACGTATATAATATACCTTAATTCCTTTTCTCATTCATTTTCCCTCTCTCTTTCCTTCATCTCCTGATTTCCTTCCACTGAGAAAGATCTACATTCCTGCTACCTGTTATCCATTTCATATTTAATTACTAAGGATATCTCTGGCTATTGTTTGAAACATTGGAGGTTACTAAACATAAAATACAAGGATTACATTAAATTAAGCTGTCTATTTAGACTCTTTTTACCTAGGATATTTAAATACATGTCATCTTTTATATAAATACAGAGAATTGCAATGATAAAACAAACAGCCATATACATCTATCTGATGATAAACTACCCCAGTTTGGAGTTTAGTACAATTATAATGCTCATAACACCTACAGACTCTTTCTTACTATACAGGGGCTTCTTCTAACTTCCAACTTAAAGCACATTTCAAGTAAGCTAGTACTTAAAATACAGCTGAATTGTAATAAGTCAAATTCTTCCAACTTAAGGAGCACCTCACATAACCCCATATTTGAGATATTACTTAGTTGTGATAAGTCCAGTCTAAATAAATACAGCATGATAACATTACAGAAAAATCACATTATAAAGGCTAGGTTTCAGGGTGTGGGTGAAAGCAACACATTCTTGTTGCGTGTATCATCTCCCACTTTTTTCTTGCTTAAAGAGTAAGACTGTTTACCCATTGCCCTTTTCTCCTTGCTTCTTTCAGAGTACTGTGTAAGTGAAGAACCCTCCTTCAGGAGCATGCAAGGCATACCCCACCCTGTGTTTTGTGAATGCTGTCATCATGAACAGATTTTGGGTAACAGCCAGGGAAAAGTCACGCTATCGTGCAACCACATCACCTCTTAGGAACAATAAGGAACATGAAAGAACAGAGTCCACATGTTCTCTAAAGACCTAGAGGCGGAGAAGCTGACACACGAGAGGCTGGGGTGTGGCAGCACCCTACATGTGAGCTTCTTCCGTTTGATTTCTGTGATGAGTAATCTAGGAAAGCAGTTGACTGGGATGTAAACTGAAGGTGATTGTTAGATATTGATCTAATCCTGATTAAGTATTGATCTATTCTTTTACATTTTTTTCCAAGAGGTTCAGTTCATACCAAGGTGGCCATTCATTTTTTTTTCTTTTTCTGAGCAAATATATTGGGAATGCTAAAATAAATTCTACTCAATATAAGGTAAACACCTTAATTATTACAGTGAGAGCAATGGAATCGCTGTTGAATATGCATTGTGTTTAATGAAGGCCCTCTGAAGTGGTGCTTTTGCCTTGTTTCCAAAACAATGATTTACCAAGCATTTTACTATTTATCTTAAACTACTCCAACTGTATTAATTCTGCTAAGGTCTGAGATCTTAATAGTGTATTTCAACTTGGGGATGGGTTGGGGAACAAGTAGGATATTAAGGGTCTTTTTACTTCAAAATTTTGGTGTTGTTAAAAACTAAAGGAACGGGGCTGGTGAGATGGCTCAGTGGTCTAAAGCACCTACTTAGAACAAGCTTAGCAAAATGCCAGGACCGCGGTTCAATCCCCCAGCACCACATGCCAGCCAGCCCCGCCCCCTGGTGGGCTGAGCTGGCCACACACACACACACACACACACACACACACACACACACACACACAAATAAATAAAATTAAAAAAAAAAAAACTAAAGGAACAAAAGTAGCTCTGAGTCTTATAAGCCTATAATATTAATTTACTAAAATGTAGTTGTTGGGCTCCAGCTTCTCATGTAAAGGTCTTGAATTGTCACTCCAGCCTAACAAGTAAAAAGCTGAACCAGGGCAGCAGTGTGGAAATAGGCAGTTTTTAATTTGCACTCCTAAGAATTCCTTCTCTTTAGAGGAAACCCAGTTGTATTTATAAGGTCTTCAGGATTGGATGATACTCTCCATATTGTGAAGAGAAATACACTCTAAGGAAAGTTCACTGGGTTAAATGTGTCAAACCAAGCTATGTCATTATCACAGATAAGACATAACTGTGTCTTTCTGCAGTGTCAGAATTTATTGAGCAGCAGTATATTCACTGTGTCTATTTCATCAGTGTTAACTTTTTGAATATTCTAGATTTTGGCAGATCGTTGAGAGCAGGATGATGATCACTTTGTTTTATTCCATTTCCGTCTTAGTTACCAGTCTCTGTAGCACTCAAGTCATATGCCATGCTTCACACAATGATACACAGGTTTCAGAATTGCTAAGGATGGGTCAACAAAGGCCACGGGACTCAAAACAGAACTGAAAGTGAAGGTAGGGAGTTTATAGAGATGTAAAAAGCTTTCTACAGAAGTTTGTGCACAGCACAGGATTTGTTCAGAGCTCAAGTCCAGAAGGTTTAAAGGACAAATGGGACAGGGGAATCAAATTCAGCTGAAGCCTGGTGACAGAGACAGAGTTTGACCTCTGGTGACCTCAAGCTGCATTCCCTAGGTGTGCCTGTCATATGCTAGGTTGACATGTGAGCCATCTTACCTGTTTGGGGGATCCCTTTTATAATGCAATACTGGAATTTAAACCCAGGGCTTTGGCACTGAGCTATACTACCAGCCTTTATTTTCAGTTTTAAAAATTTGAGATGCAGTCTCTTGTGACCCTCTTGTCTCAGACTCCCAAAGTGCTAGGATTACAGTTGTGCCCTGCCATGGCTGGTTACTTCTTTCATAGGATCCAAATGAAGGAGTTGCATTATTTCTTTGTCTGGTGTGTTTTGTGAGCTCACAGCCTGGTTTTCTCCAGTATTACTTTGACAGTATGTCATCATGTCCCTGATTTAGTTTCATAAGTTTATTGGTGGCGATTTCTCATGAGTATAGTTAATTTATGCATTGGTGCCTTGCCATGGTGCTGTGCAGCTTAGATTAGCTTTGTGCTGTTTTGCGTGCCCAGCCTCTAGTGGTGATCATATACACAGAGAAGTTACTGAGTCAACCTGTCTTAGAACTTACATCAGAATGGCACAAACTACCGCTTTAAAAAGTGGAGTCATTCAAGACAAGGCACAAGCTGAAAGCTGCTATTTTTATACAACCTGGAATAATGCAGGGCAGGGGCTTACACAGAATCCTAACCTATCCTAACATTACAAAAAAAGTTACAAAAGCTGCCTTCTATGAAACATCTAGACTGGGATTTGACCAAATAGATAGGTACTAAGAACTAATCAAAATAAACCTTCACAAGTTGGTCTTTTAAATTTAATGATTCTAATGAGTATAGAGCACTATATCATTCCAGTTTTAATGTATATTTCCCCAATGACTAATGATGGTGAATACAACTTATGTACTCACTAGATGTTCATATATTTTCTATTATAAAGCTCTCACTTAAGCATTTTTGTCTTTTTTTGCTATTGAGACAGAAGCGTTATTTACATATTGTACATGCATGTCCTTTGTTAGGTATGTGAATTATTACTATTTTCATGGTCTGTAGCTTGTCTATTTTTCTTAGTTTTTGATCAGCAGTTTTTGTTACTTTAGGAAGTTCATTGTTTTAATCTGTTTCTCGTGATTACAGTGAAATATTTGAAGCTGGCTAATGTTATAAAAAAAGGAGTCTAGCTTATAGTTTTGGAGGCTAGATATTGGTGAGCTGCCTGGCAGATGGCAGAGACAGTGCTGACAGGGGAAGGATCACATCCTAGAGCAGAAAGCCAGAGACAGGCTGAACAAGGGCAGTCTTGGATTTTAGGTCAACTCTCTCTGGAGAACCACCAAAAATGTCTTCTGAGAATTACATCAATCTTTTCTGGAACAACACCCTCCATGACCAAAGGACCTCTCTTTAGCCTCTACCTCCTAACATTTTCCATTTCCCAGTACTGACACTCTGTAAAGTAAACCTCCAACACATGAACTCTTGGAGACCCTCAAACCCTATCAGAACCTTGACATGCATGTTAAGGATTTCTTTTCTTCCTGTCAGTACTATCTGGATCCTAGCTAAAGTTCTTTGCTTGCCTTAGTTTCATGGAGACATTATATTTTCTTCAAGAAGATTTATAACTTTATATTTTATGTGTCAATCTATGAATTATCTTGAAGTAACTTATGCATGTCCAGTGTAACTGAGGTTCTTTCTTTTCCTATTGATGTTCCCAGGGGCTGGGGGGAGATCCCACAATTCAAGAGGCTAAGGCAGGTGGATCACTGTGAATTTAAGGCCAGCCTGGCTACATAATGAATTCAAGGATGGCCTGAACTACATAGCAAGACCTTGTTTTTGGTTTTTTTCTTGTAGAGTCTTTTTTGGTTTCCCAATAGATACCACTGTCCAGTGTAAAACTGTCAGAACAGACTAGAATTTTTTGTCCTAATTCTGAATTCCCAGGAGAGAGAACTTTATCTTCTAAGTTTAGGTTGAGTAAATATTTTATGACAATCTCCTATAGAAGTTTGGATGAGGATTAAAGAAACACATGGCCACAAAAATGGCCTACACACCTATTTCCTTCACAAGAAGTTCATTGCATTTCACTTGCCTGCTTTTTACACTTTTTTATTTTGTAATAACTCTATATTTATAGGTAACATTATAATATATAATGTTATATATTTTATAACATTAGCCAGCTTGAATAAACCTGTAAGAAGAACCTTGCAAACCCCACAGTGCTTCTCTTAATGTTGACATCTTGTACAAATGCAGTGCAATACCAATACCAAGAAACTGACTGAGGCACGGTCTATAGGGCTTGCTCAGATTTTATTATCCATATATGCATTGAAAGTGTATTAATGGCAGCTCTGCTATTCAAGTAACATTTGTAACAATCCCTTCATCTAAGATGTGGAGCTGCTCACTCAGCACAGGGCTCCTTCTTGCTGCTTCTTAGCAGCCTCCAATCCCTGCAGTCACTTATCTCCCTTTCTAATCTGACAACACTGATGTTTTCCCCATCCCTATCATTCTATTTCAAGAGTGTTACAAGTATGTAATTTTTTAAACTTAGAACAATTTTCCTAATTCTCTTAAGTCCCATCCATCAGGAATTCTCTCTTCCTTCCTGCATGCCTCTCTCCCTCCTTTCCTTCTTTTACCTAATAAAAGGCATTTGTGTTATTTTTATTTTAGAATGGACATAATACACAATAATGAACTATAATGCATAGAGCTAGCATGGCACTATAATGAACAAAGCTGTTAAGTGCAATCATTTGCAGGTTTTTGTATAAATGTGGTTTTTCAATTAGCAATAATCGCACCTTGGATAAACCTCATTGGCTACGATACTGCCACTGCGCAGAGCTGTATAAATGTGTTTTTTAATTTTTTTTTTATTTTTTAAGGATGAATACTCAATAACACAGTTCTGAAAAAATTGACCAAGACTGCAAACAATTGGGTAGTATGGTACAATAAGTAAAATAATTTGTCCTCCCAAAAGATATTCAATATTTTATCTCTAAGACATGTAAATATGTTACTATGCATGCTCAGGGGGGTTTGTAAATGTGAGGAAATTAAGGATATTGAAAGAGAGAGATTTTTCTGTTTTTCTTTTTTAATGAGCCCAAGGACATCAGAAAGTTCCTGATAAGAAGGAGGTCAGAGGTTCAGGGTCAGAACATGGGAAGATGTTACCCTATGTTGGCTTGTACATAGAGGAGAAAAAATGAGCCAAGGAATAAATGAAGCCTCTAAAAGCTGGAAAATGGACCTGAGAGATGGCTCAGTGGAATAAGCACTTCCCTGGCAAGTACAAAAGCCTGAGTTCAATCCCTGGTTCCTAAAATAAAATAAAATAACCATTTTAAAATAAATAAAATAAAATAAAATTAAAGCTGGAAAACACAATGAATAGATTTCCTTAAAGATTATAGAACAAGCACATTCCTGTTGACCTTTGATTTTAGCTTATACACCCTATTTCTAACTTTGGACCTGTGAGATATCAGATTTTTAATTTTTAACTTAGTTTTATTTTTAATTTTGGGGTTTCTTTGTGACAGGATTTCACTATGTGGTTGAGGCTGGCCTTGAACTCACAGTGATCTTCCTGCCTCAGACTCTGGAACCCTGAGATCACAGGCACGCACCACCACACCTAGCAAGTATGCTGCTCTAGCCAGTAAGCATATGGGACTTTGTGAATAGTCTCAGTAGAGGAAACAGCATATATGATAATGAATGCATAGTTGTAGTTGAAAATGCTGCTTTCCTAGAGCGGGCAGCTCTATCTGACTGTTTCTTCAGGAGTCGGTACTTACTATCTTTCAACAAGCCTGTACTTTTTCATCATTCCTATGGTTTAAGTGCCTTTTAGACATCAAGTACTGTCCTGAAAGCCACTGACATTACTGACGTGGTCCTTGCTATCATGGTCATAAAATTCCAGAGAGGAATGCTAGTACAGACTCAAAATAAGACAGGGTCATATAAAAGTAGACAATACAGACAAAATAGTATGGAGAAGTGAAACAGACTTAGAAGTTGCTTTAGTGTGGGTGGTTGGAAAAGGCCTATCTAGAGAGGAGAAATTTGAACTGAGATCTGAATGCTGAGAACAATTACAGAAAAATCTATATACAAGCTGGGTCTGGTGGCCCATGCCTGTTATCCCAGCACTTGGGAGGGTGAGACAGGAGGATTGCCATGAGTTTGAGGCCTGGGCTACATAGTGAATCAAATACACAGTGTAGTTTGACTCGGAGCCCAGGCCTGGCATGAGTGGGACTGCCCAGGGCCAGTCAGATCCTGCTTTGACCCATAGCCCAGGCCCAGCATGTGAGTGAGACTGCCTGGGGTCCACTGGATCTTCATTGGAGTCAGCTGCCCAGGCCTGTCATGTGAGTGGAACTTCCATCAGACAGGCCCAGTGTGAAACCCTGTGGCAGAACTACCTGCAGAGAAGTTAGAGGCAAGACCCACCCAGCTGATTCAGGAGCAGAACATCTTGCTAGTGTGGCACAGCAGGTTCACTTCCAAGGGCTGCAGCATGAAGAAGTGGATCACAACAGCCAGACTCAAGCCATACCCACCTGGATGAGTTTGAACTTGGTAGATCTGGACCTGGTGCTAAGATAATAACTCTATTAAAGCTCTACACCATAGGTCAGAAGACAGTGCTATACAAAATGACAAATAGAAGGAGCAAAATGCATTCTCAGACCCAAAGCCCACCCAGAACAAATGTAGAAGACAATAACATAGAGGAAATTGGAAATCACACACCTGAAATCTCTGAAATAATAGCATTTGAAGTAAAGAAACAACTGCAGAAAGGTATAGAGGAAATCAGATCAGAAATAATGTCTGAAGTAAAAAAAGAAATAACTATAATGAAAGAAGTACTAAGTGTTTCTAAAGAAGACACTGATTAAAAAAAATAGAGGAAAATAGAAAAGTGATGGAATCCTTCAATGAGCAATACAGGAAAGAAATAGAATGCATGAAGCAGATTCAAAGTACTATACAGGAAATTAAAACCTCAATCACAAACTGGCAAAACTGTTTGAATGAAAGTGAAAATAGACTTTCAGACCTTGAAGACACTGTTGCAACTAGTGAAAAGGTAAGAAAAGATCTTTGAAAAACAACTAAGGAAAAAAAAAAACCTAGGATGCAGGAAAAAATAATTCAACATCTTCAAGACACTGCAAAGATGAACAACATAAGACTAATAGGCACAAGAAAGGAGTCAATATAAATGATATAAAAAGAATATGGACAGAAGTAATAGCAGAAAACTTCCAAAATATGGGGGGAAACAATTTGACATTAGGATAACCAAAGCATATAAAACTCCAAATAACATCAAACCAATTAAAAACCA
>NW_004524764.1:4149188-4150422 GCF_000260255.1 Octodon degus | reverse complement strand
ATAGTCCTGCATAACTACCATTTTGAGAGCTCTTTATTCTTTATCCAGGACCATACAGCAACTTCTCTTGATTTCTGTATTATGCTCTTCATTATTTTCTATATGCTATGTCTGGAGGTATTAGAACATTTCTAGTTTGTATAAATGGAAAATATTTTACTTTCAGTTTTCAAAAGGGTGTTATGCTACGTATAAAATTCAATGAAGACAGATCTTTTTTTTTCAGTCCTTTGAATTAATTAGTCTAGTTTCTTACATACTTGCTCTTTTTTTTTCTAATGTGAAATAAGATGCTATTTAATTTTGTTCTTTCACAACTAATTTTTTTATGTATATGCTTTAATGATTTTTTCTTTACAATTAGTTTTGGACAATTTCATTTTTGTGTGTCTTGGTATGATTTTATTATGCTGATTTTATCACAGTAGCTTCATAGTATAATTTAAAGTCAAGAATTATGAAACTTCCTGCCTTTCCTTTGTTGCCCAGGATTGCTTTTGCTATTTTAGGTCTCTCTTTTTTTTTTTAGCCGAACCGGGGATTGAACTCAGGCCCTGGTGCTTGCCAGGGAAGCGCTTATTCTATTGAGCCATCTCCCTGGCCCCTTTAGATCTCTAAAGGTTCATTTTTCTTGGAAATGTGGTGCTATAATTTTAACTAAATTCAGAAATTTTAAATGTTTAAATATTCATTGCCTACCCCTTTCTACTTTGGGAATTCTAATTATATGAATATAAGTTTCTTGATTTGGGGTACAGAGTGAACTATTATGTGACTGATCTGTAAATTCTTCTTCATTTTTATTTTAGACAATTTTTATTGTTATATTCATTTAAGTTTGTAATAATTTATTTACAATGTGCTCTATTATTAATCTCATGCTATGCATTCATTTCAGAAATATTTCTCAAAAATTTACTCTGTCTACATCTTATATCTTTCACATTTCAATATTTGTTTACAATTTTTAATATGGTATATAATTATTGATTTTCTTTTTTTTTTTCTTGGCGGAACCGGGGATTGAACTCAGACCCTTATACTTGCCAGGGAAGCGCTTACTCTATTGAGCCATCTCCCCGGCCCCTATAATTTTCAATAAAGTTAATGAGATGAGTTAATGATTTTCAATAAAATTATTGATTTTCAATAAAGTAAAATAAAAAACCCCCAAAACAATTAAATACATAGTGAGGCTATGTCTCTCTCTCTCTCTCTCTCTCTCTCTCTCTCT
>NW_004524764.1:4147178-4148953 GCF_000260255.1 Octodon degus | reverse complement strand
TATATATATCAGGGCAGTCCTGTAGTTTGGATGTGGCTCATCTTTTAGCAACATTTATGTTGAAATTTGATTGTCATTATAACAATGTTAAGAGGTAGTGGGGCTTTTGGATGTTTCTGAATAGTGGGTGCTTTAACCAATTGGATTAATGGAGCTCCCACCTCTGTCAGTGAGTCAGCTATCGTGCTGCCCATTCTCCCTTTGCTCAGCCCTCCTGCCCTTCTGCTTTTCCACCCATGTTGATGCAGTGTGAGGCCCTGACCGGGGACCAAATGGATTCCAATGCATGGTTTTGCACCTCCAGACCTCTGAGCCATGCAACCCAGTCTTATGTATTCTGTTGTGGCAACAGAAAGTAATTCAGACAGGCGGGCAGGGTATGGGTCATTAAGATCTTCATAGGACAGGACAGAATGAAACGTTATACCGTATTTGTCCATTATGTAAGTAGGAAGCCAGTGGAAAATTCTAGTCATAAAAGAACCATTATCTGATTTCTGTTTAAAAATTATTAGTCTTGGCCACTGTCTTAGGGTTTACATTCTATTGTCTTTAAGTACTTAAGTTCTGCCTAATAAACCTTTTTATGCCTCCTTCTGATGTACCCTGGAAATTCAGTCAGTGACCTGCCCCAGGAATGGGGTGAGTCAAGATTCCCCAGCTTCGCTTTGAAGTACCTCCTGGACTCTGATGGTTGACATTTTCTTTGCAGGAGATACAAAGACAATGAGACTACCTTTATATACCAAAGGATAGTGGCTTATGAAATAATAAAACTCACCATTTTTTGGTCTCTTTTAGACCAGAATGAGACTTTTGATTCTTAACTAGGCAGAGTCAGCACCCTTTCCAGCTGGATGCATTGATCTTTGGTCCTTCCTCATGCCTTGGGTATAAGAAATCAATGTCTCAGGTCATGGAGATGAGGCAAGACGGGAGAAATAAGGTAAACAGAAAGGCAACAAGAAAACTATAATTTAAAAATTGTATTTTTAAGTAGATTGCAGTTTCAAGACCCAAGTTTATCCAAAGTTAACCATATCTTTTCTTAGGCTTATTTAAGCTTCTGGTCTCCCCAACTTATTTTACCTAAAAATACTATATGTTAGCTTAGTTTATAAGGTAAAGAGCATAAACCTGACCTTAAAACAAAGAACATATTTAAAGATTCTAAAGAATGGAAGAAAACCAATCACTAACGACAGCAACAACAACAATAACAACAATAATAATACAATCATCTAGGTTCATCTCTTTCTCCTGAAAACTAGGCTTTTACATACTCCATCTCATTATACATGTGGGTGTGCTGTAAACCTGTAAGTCATTCTTTCTGCCTATAAATTCACAAATTCCACAGGTTTTCAACTTCATGCCTTAAACATCTCCAGTTGCAGACTATACTGTGCCTTTCTCTTAAGGGCCCATACTTTATATTCTTTACATACTCCTTTAAATATGCCTCTTTACAAGTATTATTCTGATTCCAAAACCAGAGGAAGACTCAAGCAAAAAAGAGAACTAAAGGCAATCTCCATAATGAAATAGATGGAAAAATCCTGAATAAATACTAGCAAACAGAATGTAGCAAATCATCAAGGTTATACAGCCGGGAAGATAGCTCAGCAGTATTGCTGCTGCCTGTCTGGCAAGTGCAAGGTCCCAAATTTGATCCCTTGTACAAAAAACAAAGAAAGGAAGATTATACATCACAACAAAGCGGTATTCAATCCTTGCAGAAATGGTTCAATACATGCAAATCCATAAATGTAATA
>NW_004524764.1:4144843-4146583 GCF_000260255.1 Octodon degus | reverse complement strand
ACTCTACATAAAAGATCCACAAATTCCTCCAAAAGACTAGTACCCAAATTTGCTAGCATAGCATTATACAAAATGAACACTCAAAAATCAATAACATTTCTATACACAAACAATAAATGCACCAAGAGAGAAATTAGGGAAGCCACTCCTTTCACAATAACATCCAAAAAAATGAAATATGTAGGAATCAATCTCACAAAGGAAGTAAAAGATTTATACAGTGAAAATTACAGTACTATGTGAAAAGATATCAAATTTCAGAAAATGAAAAGATATTCCTTATTTCTGGATAGAAAGAACCAACGTTATGAAAATGGCCACACTTCTAAAATTGTTATGCAGATTCAATGTAATCTCAATTAAAATACCATTAGTGGGACAAGGGAGATGGCTCAGTGGAATAAGCGCTTCCCTGGCAAGTACAAGGGCCTGAGTTCAATCCCTGGTTCTGCAAAACAAAACAAAACAAAAAAAATAGTATATTTCACAGAGAAAACATTCCTAATATTCATCTGGAATGAGAAGAGACTTAAAATAGCAAGAGCAATCCTGGGCAACAAAGGTTTCATAATTCTTGACTTTAAATTATACTACAAAGCTACTGTGATAAAATCAGCATGGTACTGACTGACCAAAAAACCCCCCCCCAAAAAAAAAAAAACAAAAAAAACAAACCCACAAGCAGATCTGAGGATCAGTTGAACAGATTAGATGATGCAGACAAACTGCAAAGACATTCAGCCACCTTATCTTTGACAAATGAGCCAAACATGTGCCCTGGAAGAAAAATAGTCTCTTTAATAAAAGGTGCTAGAAAAGCTGTCTTTCCTCATGCTGAAGGCTAAAGTTAGACCTATGTCTATAACTACGCACTAAACTACTGTCAAAATGTATCAAAGATTTAAATATTAAAACAGAAATACTAAATCTTCAGGAGGAAAATGTAAGTATAAATCTTGAAAACTTATGAGTAGGTAGACAGTTCATGAACAAAAACTGAACTGTAAGAGAAATACTTCAAATAATCAAAAACTTGGATCTTTTAAAAAATTTCTGTACATCAGAAGAAATCAACAACAGAGTAAGATGCAAACCTACAAACTGGGAAAAAATTATAGCCAATTGTCTTTCAGGCAAAGAACTTCTACATAGAACATATAAAAAAATTTTAAAAATGAGGCCCCCAAATTCAAAGGCTCAGTCCAAAAATAGGCATCTGAAATGAATATGCACTTCTCAGATTCAGATGTGCAAGTGGCAAATAAATAAATGAAAAAATGTTCAAAATCATTGCTCATTTAAGAAATGCAAATAAAAACAACACTGAGATTCCATTTCACCCCAGAAAGAATGACTATCATAAAGACAACTAATGCTGGAAGGACTATGGGGAAAAGGGAACCCTTTTCCACTGTTTGTGGGAGTGTAGACAGGTACAACCACTGTGAAAATCAGTGTGTAGATTTCTCAAAATGCTAGGGTGGGAATTCCCATTCAACCGATCTATTTCTTCAATATATGTCCAACTATTTTTATAGCAGCTCAGTTTATCATAGATAAATCTTGGAAAACCTCACAAATGCCTGTCAATTGAGGAATGGTTAAAAAAAGATGTGGCATTTTTACTCAGTGGAGTTTTACTCAGCTATAAAAAGGATAACTCTGAGGCTTTTTTTTTTTTTTTTGCGGAACCGGGGATTGAACTCAGGCCCTTACGCTTGCCAGAGAAGCGCTTGTTCC
>NW_004524764.1:4133979-4144743 GCF_000260255.1 Octodon degus | reverse complement strand
TGGAACCAGGGATTGAACTCAGGCCCTTGCCCTTGCTAGGCAAGTGCTTAATCTACTGAGCCATCTCCCTGGTCAACTCTGAGGCTTTGTCAATGTATGCAACTAGAGACTGTAGTCATAAGTGAAATAAATCAGACATGCATGTGCAAACATCATATTGTTTCACTAGTGTAAGAGACTGAAAGAGTAAGTAAAATCTAAAAGATACAATTGATACTGTGAAAGGCAAAGAATCTGTTCAAGGGAAGGAAAAACTGCAATGAGGAAAAGCATTGAGGAGGAGGGGGATTGAAGAGATATATTTATGTATGTATACAGGATGGTTTGGATAATCATACTGATGATTTCTGTTGCTCTACAGAGGGCAGAAGTTAATATTTAATTTTTTTTCTTGTCCTTTTTAGTCTATTATAACTTTTCCTATTTATTTATTTATTTTTCCAATTTTGCATGCTTATATCTGGTAATCTGAACAATTAATTTGAAGATAAAATTATGCAATATAGCAACCATTGTCAAAAATGCCTCCTTGTTTTGTAAATTTTTTTAAAGTAAAGTTTACTGAAAAACAACTGCACAGCCACTTCATGGTGACAAAAAAAAAAAAAAAAACAAAAAAAAAAACAAAAAAACATCATACACAAGAGTATTAAACTATGTAGTAGTGATGAATTTTATCACAAAATTATTACATATTAGATCAGCTTTTTGAAAATTGTAATCCTTAAATATTTCACCTTCAAATGTATTTTTGAAATCTTCACTTTTCCTGTAATATTTTCTATATATAGTTCTTGCAATTTTGTAGAGAGATTTATGAAAAATTCCTCTTTAAAACAAAAAAAAAAGATTGTTCTCCTTATCATAGGGAGATTGGAAGTTGTGGAGTTGAAGGAATGGTAGTATGTTTAGGATTTGTTTGTGGGGTGTACTTAGCAAGATTGTTATTAGATCAGTGATAGAAATGACCAAAGAACTTGAAAACTAAGAGATAGTGCTATATTTAACTTTCAGTGATTATGATTTGGGATATGTGGTATGGTGATGGCAGAGATGTAAAATAAGTAATTACTCTTAAGAACTGAACGAAGACATTCTCAGTTGACAGTTAGAAGCTGGCCACAGAGGCATAAAGATGGGAATGATTATTGTTTCAATTGTGATTTTAGAGTGATTGATCTGGAAGAGCTCAGACTGAGAGGAAGCTATAAAAACCCTTCCGTCCACAGCTATAGTACAGAAGGAGGAGCTTAAAAGGAAAGAAGTCTTAGCAGTAGCACTCGCTGAAACTGGAGAAAAACCAGGAAGGCAACCCATCATGGAGCTAAGAAAAAAAACTCCATTTGTGCTGAATGTTACTGAAAAGTCAGATAAGAAACACATGAGGCGAATGGCTGAAATATAATAGAGGGAAAATAAACAGAGTGACTGAGTCAGGCAGTGGAATCTGGGCTAGGAAGGGAAGGAAGAGATGAAGGAGGTGGCAGTGTGATGGACCAGTAGGCAGTGGCAGGCCTTAGGTGTGAGAGTGTGAGTATTCAGATAGCTGAGCTACAAGTGCTGGTAGTAGAGGTGTGTGCAGACAGGGACTAATGCTGTTGAGATCAAGGTCTGATTGGGATCACAGTGAGAGGGAAGACTGACACTGGGAGACGGCCAGGCAAGATGGAAAACATGTGGTCGATGGAGGCATTGAAATTACCAAGGTGTCAAACCTGAGTACAAAGAAAGCCAGGGTGAAAGCGTTCAGCAACTTGCGAAGTGCTTTTTTTTTTTTAGGTACCAGAAATTGAACTCAGGACCTTGTGTCTGCCAAGCAAGTGCTTATCCTACTGAGCTATCTCCCCAGCCCCTGCCCAAGCGTATTTATTTTTTTGGTGGTATGGGGGATTGAACCCAGGGCCATCACACTGAGCTGTATTATCAGCTGTTTGTCTTTATTTGAAACAAAGTCTTAAAAAGTTGCAATTTCCCTGTCTGAGCTCACACTCACGGTCTCCTATTTCAGCTTTCTCAAGTGCTGGGATTATAGGCCTGAACCATCCTGTCTGGGGTTTTCATCCCCTTTCTAACTTTTTTTAAATTTTGCACTTTGCTAGTAACCTTTGTCTTATTCTTTGCTTTTGTGTAATACTTTCTTCTTCTAGATTATTTCCATGAAAATACCGTTGCCATCTTCTGTAGCATAAAGTACATGTTTTTAAATATTATTTTGCATTGGGGGAGGGGGGAATAAAAAAAATATTTTGCATTGAGTATGAGATGAAAGTGAAAGGGGGTTCTCTGGATCAAGCACAGAACTGATTCCTGAGGACAGATATACCAAAAGGTAAAGGTTTATTTTGAAAACCATGCTTCGGATAAGTCATACACATACAACAAAAATATAGAAACAGTCAAAATTTATTTTCAGAAATGATGTTTCAATTCTTAAATAGTATAAAAATAAACAGATGTTTGTTTCAAGACATATTTGACATAAGTTAAAATATACATTTGTTTGAGGCACTGAGACATTCACATGCACAACCTAAATTTCTGGCATCAGTCAGCAGGTTGATGTTAGTAACAATTAAGTTGTTTTCTTTCTTTCTTTGTCCAGAAATAAAGTAAAAAATTTTAAAAAATGATAAAGCCAGGCATGATGGCCCCTGCCTGTAACCCCAGCACTCAAGAGGCTGAGGTGAGCGGCTCACTAAGAGTTCAAGGCCAGCCTCGGCTACAGTGAGTTTAAAGGAGTCTGAACTGTATAAGGCTCTATTGTTTAAAAAATATTTTTAAAATAGTGAACAGCTTTTTAACAGGAGTTTTAAAATATTGACTATTTCTTAACCTTAAATCTTCTAAACATAAAATCTTAAACATTTTCCTGAGTTATTTCTCTTTAGTAATTGATTGCCTTTTCTTCCACTTGGAGACATATTTTCAGTGAAAATATTGATGTTATCTGTGGTCAGTGCTTGATTTAAAAATGTTAAAACTGAATATATTCTTAATAAATTATGATTGAATGAACCAAGGGAGCACCCAAACATCCTTCAAAAGTGAACAAAAGGTCATTTTATGGCATATTCTTCATAAAGGTCTTTATGGATTGTCCAGGTGAGACAATGTCCTTTGTGTCTATCATATAAGTAAATCCTAACAATGTCAATTCTAAGATTAAAAATCTCAATATACTGCAATCATTTTCCTAAAAATTTACTCACAAATCTTATTTCAATCATTTCTCTTGGATTGTGCACATAACTCAGCGAGGTAATCATGAAAAGCTATGATTCTGACATAATTAAAAAATGATTTCAGGCTTAAATATTTACAACAGTAATGTCCTAATAAAATATAAATAATAACCCTCAATAAATTACAGAAAGGTACAGTACCATGAATTGTCAGTTAACAATGAGATGCAGAAAGTTATCATTACTTTGCTTTATGATTATTGCTCAGGACTAGTCACTAATTATTTGCTTTTATGTTCAAATAAGAGAGGGTACTCTTTAGAACAGGAGTATAGCTTTCTCCCTGGCAAAAACATCCTACAGTTTTTCTAAGGTACCAGCCTCTTTGAAAGGTCCTTGATTAAAGATAAAATTCATAAGAGAATTCTCTCCTTTCATTTAAAATAGGTGAACTGTGAACAAAAGGATTTTCTTTCATTCTTCCTAAGAGGAAGTAAACAGTAGCCCTGAGCTGAGGTTTGCCTGAAAATGTGCAAAAATTCAAGTAGGAACCTATTAAAGAGTTCAAAGACTGAGGAATTCTGATCTTAAAATCAGGAAAACAAAAGAAACGGATGAGTTCTAACAAATTAGCTCAAAAAAAAAAAAAAAAAAAAAAAAAAAGAGCAGCATGAAGGTAGTCTGGTTTGATTTCAAATGCATATTAAATTGACTTATTTAGATAACAATGTATGAAATAGATTTAAACATTTTGAAGAGACTTTTCATAAGGCCATTTCTATTCTTTGCACTGAGATATGGACATCTAATTCATACTGTTTTTCAGAAAATCTAGGAGAATGGATCATTATCCTCAGTAATTCACTAACCCTTCTTTTTTGAGATGGGGTCTCACTCGGTACTTCAGGATGGCCTTGGACTCATGGCAATCCTCCTGCCAAAGTCTCCCAAATGCTGGGATGTCAGGCATGTGCCATTATGCCTGGCAATTCATTAACTTCACAGCAAAATCTGCCAGGTGCCAGGGCTGGAGAATACAAGGATATAGTAGAGTCTCCTTCAAGTGTTTAAATCCATATTTGAACTTTAAGGACCCAGGAGATAGCTCAGTAGAATAAGCGCTTGCCTGACAAGCACATGGGCCTGAGTTCAATGCCCAGTTCCACCAAAAAAAAAAAAAAAAAAAAAAAAAACTTTAATTTGGTTTCTTCTTTGTTTTCAGAGAAGGATCTTTTGCTTTTACAGATTTTCTTATTAGTCACATGAACTCTGGAATCTCTTTACATACAATAGTCTGAAAACTTCCAATTACTGTTTCAAGTCTATTTAAAAAAATATAAAACTACAGGCAGCCTATGCTTCAAACATTCATTGCAATTAAATGTCCAGCATTTAAAATTCCTTGACCTTATTTGTTTCTGATGCACTGGACATGATGACAGTGTAGAAATGTGCAGCATTTTGCTATTATGTAACAGCATTAAAGTGTTCAAACATCTTTGCTTTGATTCTATTACAATATAATATAAATTGAAATTCAAGTAAAAAGATGTCAACACTCATTTCCCATCGGTTTATACAAGAGACTAAATACTACGGCCTACTTGAACTTGAAATAAATACACCTTGAAAGTAATATCACAGGAATTTTCACAAATATGACACTTTTCAATGCAGCAAGTATACTGCCTTCTGTTACACAAGATGTTAAAGTAACATAAGGCACTTCATATAAATATTAAATAAGTTAAAGAAAATGATTCTTATAAATAAATAAATATGCTTGACTGATTCCTACAGCTCTGTTGAACGTCCTTTTAGTAGTACAGTGGGGTTGAGGTCATCCAGTTTGGAGTGGGAGGCACTCGCGTTAATGGTGACTGTTTTGGCAAGTTGCGGGTCTGGAACATTGAAGGACGTGAAAGGACAGCCCTTCACATTTCTGCAGATCAGGGACTGAATGGAGGCTGTGTTGATGATCTCAAAACCCACTTCTCCTCCAAAAGTACTTGGTTTCCAGTACTGTGGCGAGCATATAGGGTTACCCAGGAGTCCTTTCAAGGAGAATGGTGCTCCCATCTCTACCATCGTCTCACCAAAGATAGCATCTGGTCGAGGCTTTTCCACCAGAAGGGCAGGATACAGCTCCACAGCATCAATGTCACCGTACAGGGCTTCCAACTCGCCAGCCATTTCCTTCTCTCCTGGGAAGGTGATGAAGACAGAAATATAACCAATGTAGAACTTGACAAGAAAATATACTTGTATTTCCTCACTGAGCTTGTTTTCAGCTTCTCCATTGTCACTGTTTGACCCTTGATTCTCCCAAGAAGGATAGAAACTGATTCTTACCAGTAAGTTCTTCAAATGATGAGTAGGGCTGCATGTTGAAGCGTTTGCGGTACTCATTCAGAGACTGGTATTTCATTTTTCTGCTGTGCTCAATTGAAGCCTTTGCCACCTTTTGTACTGCAAGTGGAACATTCCTACCACCAGCGACCTGTGGAAAATGAAAGTTGTGTAAAGCAGGGCTGTTAGGCACATTTTTCTCTATAATGTACAAAGAAGGTAAGAGACCTAAACTATTTTTTCTTTCTTGGGCAGATTGCTTACATATATTTCAACAGAAGGCTTACTATAAGATTCAATGGGACACTACTCCATTGTCACAGAAATTTAAATTTAAAATTTATTTATTTATTTTATTTATTTATTTATTTATTTGGAACTGGGGATTGAATTCAGACCCTTGTGCTTGCCAGGGAAGCGCTTATTCCACTGAGCCATCTCCCCGGCCCCATAATTTCTTTTAAAATAAAAAAGCCCATCTGATGCTCAAGTCTAAAATAATTTCTTCTAATTACACTATTTCTATTATGAAATATAATTTCCACAATAAGAGTATTTACAGTTTTTTGGGGGTTTTTTTTGGTGGAAGAAGAGTATATGCAGTTTTTGAAAATGCATATTTTTAAGCTATGACATGTATCATTACTTGACAACTATAATCTAAAACATGAGAATTTTACAAAACAATTTAGGCTTCTTGTTTCAAGAGATTAAGCAAAATTTCTTTGAGGGCTTTAAGAAAAACAATTTCTGCAGTACAAATTCTGAGTCAGTGGCCCATCTTCTGCTTTACTTTTCAGTAACAATCCTTACCCTGCCAGCAATTTGCTTGGTGAATGATTCCACAAACTGGGTAAGTCCATGTTCCAATAATATAGAGTTGTTGAAGAGAAATTGCTGAAAGTCATACTCTTGGTCATCAATTTGGAAGGTGTCGGGCAGAAGGGGATGCCAGTGATAGAGCGTGTTGAACTCGGACGCAATGCGGTTCTGGTACTGGAACTGCTGGCTGAAGAGCAGCTCTGGGTCAAACTTCAGCTTGAAGTGATATCCGCTCAAGTGCTGCACATAGTCTTCAATCACGATCTTAATAGTTTCTCCTATACACACGCGGGGAAGAAAGAGAAGCTTCAACTCACCCCCGTCATAAATTTTCAATCAACGGAAATTCATTGATGAATTGTGCCCGGTGCAGCGAATTAATAGTGCATTTTCTTATTCACATTTCTCTCCAAGTTACTCAAAACGTAGTGAAAACAGCACATTAGTTTTCTCTGGGGGAGAGGTTTTTATTTCTTATTTATATATTGGTACAGGATCTCACTATGCAGCTTGGACTCAGTGATCCTCCTGTCCCAGCCTCCCCCGTGCTGGGATTACATGCGTGTGCCCTCATGCCAGTTTTGGTGGCGGGCAAGGGATGCAGTACTAAGAATCAAACTCGGGTTCTTGCGCTTGCCAGGCAGGCGCTGATGCCACCAAGCTATCTTGCCAGTCCACGAGAGGGTTTTCTCTCAGTTACTGTCTCTTCTTACCTATCAGTATGAGCCTGCTTGTCTGGAATAAGCGCTCATCATCCCACTCCGGATGTTCCTGCTTAAGCACGTCACACACTCTGTTGTGTTCCCGCAGCCAGATGGTGGCATACATCATCAGACCGGGCACGAGGCCAAAGACCTCCTGGCCCACCGCGAAGCGCGCATGCTCGGGGACATGGGCTGGGTAGATCATCTCTACTTGGGTGTCTTTGGTGGTGGGAGGGTACATCTCCCCATCAATTATCTAAAAAGTAATGGTAAGCCGCAACAAAGTTTAAAAATGTTTCATCACCAGTGATTCTGAAATCTCACTCTGGGTGGGAGGTTATAACTACTTCTTAATAAATCAAAGGCACACACCTGATATTTCATTTTTCCGTCCTTGAAAAGGCGCAGTTTATGCTGTCTATCCAGAGCTTCACCATAAACATGACTTAAGTCCACCTAGAAAATTATTGTAAAACTTCAGTTTGTTGCTGTTTAACAAGTGTCTTACAGAATTTCATCTTTAAGTTATGGTTCAGCTTTAAAATTGTCAATAAAACAATTTTATAGCACTAAAATGCTGTTTATTTACCAAAGCTACAAGCTCTTGTATTTAAATGTATTCGTATCTCTTATAGACTGTGAGTTTGTCATATGCTTCACTATAATCAAAATAGCAGTAGGCAGCTGGGTGTGGTGAGGCCCTCCTATAATCCTAGCACTCAGGAAGCTGAAGCAGGAGGATTACAGTGGGTTTGAGGTCAACCTGAGCTACACAGTGAGTTCAAGGCCAGCCTGAATATAGTTGAGACCCTGTCTCAAAAAATAATTACAAAAGTATTAAAGCTATCTTATTGGATTCAAATTAAAATTTGAAGCTATGCTATTGAAATCTAAGAAATAGTAATAGAAAAAAATCTCACATTTAAAGCTGCATAATCACTGTGCAGATGTTTTAGAAGAAAAAAGTACAATAGAAAACCTCTATGTAGGTACATAGCTACACATATACATTTTGGTTAAACCAGTACATAAAAATGGAAAACCTACTAAGGTTTTTATAGACCCAGCTTTTTTTTAAAACTGAGAGTAAATTATTTGGTAGGGCAAAAATGGAGCCTTTCACTATGATTTGCTGTAATTCTGCTGTGACTCCGGCTTACCCCATGGGCCAGGCCTGTGGTGAAAGCCGGTCCTCGTTTTTGATCAGACTTGAAAAACTGATGGGTGAAATGCTGGGCGAAGAAAGCGAACATCATGTTTGTGCCTTGCGGGTCAGGGATGAACTTCCTTCTTAGAAGAACTTTTTCCAGAATCTCATTTGAATCGGGAAGCTCCTTCTTCCCTAAAAATGAGAAGGCAAAGGTAAAAATCCATCTCTCCCTTCAAGGAAGGAGGGAGGGGCACTCACTTATAAGACTAACACAGTCCCAAGCAGGGTTCTGAGATAGGTGGCAGTAGTGTTAAGAGTATAGTAGGTTGAGTCGCTGCATATAGAGGTTCACATTATTGTCAGGAACTCAGGGGAGCACAGAAGCAACGAAATGGTTTTCTCCACTTTATCTAGCATTATTCCAATTTTAATGAGATACTTTTGTGCATATATATTTGCATTTGTGAATATTCATAACAAAAGAAAAAACTATGCTGGTGCTAACAAATAAATGGTCGTTGAAGGTAAATGTTCTTTCAGCAGGGGTTTCTCCATGGCTGACCCTGTCTTCTTACTCACCCTTCACACCCATGGGAGTGGGGCAGTCGTCGGGCACAGGAGGAAGTGCTCGGGTGTAGTAGGAGAGGTTAGAGAAGGCTTCCCAGCTTTTGTAGCTATAATCTGCGTTGTAAGTCGGTGGACTGTCAATCAAATGTGACCTGGCTGAAATGTTCAAGGGAAAAACTTGTTTTATTGGTACTTCTATGCACCACAAATCACTGTGTATTTTTATTGTAAAAAAATACGAAATGGCATAAACGTTGAATTAAATTCCAACAAACATACTCCATTTCATCAAAGCATGGGAGGGCATGCCTGTAATTTCAACACTGGGTAAAGAGAAAGGAGCGCCACCAGTTCAAGGACAGCCTGTGCTACCTAGCAAATTAAGGCTAGTCTGGGCTCCTCAGTGAGACCCAAGATTTTCTATTTCAGAATGACTACACAGAAAAGTGTGACTGCCGGGCCAGGGAGATAGATCCTTAGAACAAGCGCTTGCCTGGCAAATGCAAGGTCCTGAGTTCAATCCCCAGTATCACACACACACAAAAGTGTAATTGCCACAGAAAGTGCATCCTCAATACGATATATATTGCATCACACAGCACATCGTGCTCCAGCTAACTGACTTCTCAGATACTGTTCAGTCACTGCTGGAGAGGCTCATGACAGGAAGAACGGAGAACTGTTAAGAGGTAATTTTGCTTTAAACCCACGTTAAACATGTAAAAGGCCACTTAGTGTATGCAGAATCCCAGTGCTCTGGGAAACTGAGACACAAGGATTGCAAATTCTAGCACAACCTGCACAACTTAACAAGATCTTATCTTAAAATAAAAAGCAAAAACAAACAAAAAAATCTAGGGATGTGACCCATAAGTGGAGCACACTTTCTTCTCAAATTGGCTGCAGTGTGGATGGTTAGAACACTGCAGGGTTGGAGTAGAATTCTGACCATGGGACAGAACTATATAAATTAGATAAGGTTAAATATGTCAATATTTTTTGACTTTAAAATAGAGGGCACATGAAGAAATGTTATACTTGTACTTACATGTCAGCACATATTTCATGATTGAATTTCGCAGGAAGGGAATGTTGTTGACGATGTTCCAGACGCCCTTGAAGTGGGTAAGTATGTAGTGCACTGTATTTGGAGTGGGCTTCAGCAGTAATTTAATTCTTGTTAGAAATTCAGCTGCAAGGAGAGAGGGGAAAGAGAAGTCACTCAGTCTTGTCATGAAGACACACCTCGAGAAATGTCAACTGTGGCTCCGTTCCCAAGGAGGAGACCCAAGAAAACCCACTTACGCGTGGTGCAGTTTTCACCATAGAAGCCCGTCCGAGTGCAGTCGCACTTATACCGGTCAAATCCAACAGTCAGACACTCCCCTCGGTTTTGACAAGGGTTGGAACAGCAAGGATTGGCTATAATGAAAATGAGCAGTCATTCTTCGGTCTTAAACTTGACACAGCACATTTGATTGTTTTACTAACCATTCGTCAATCATGGGGCAGAAACCTTTTAAAACTCTATTCACAGTTTGTTTAAATTGTGGAAATAACAATTTCCTGTTCTGAAGTAAGAGTAACAGACTTTTCAAGCTGATAATACATTACTAAGGCTGTTCATAGATAACTTTTTATCTGTTCAAAATACCATTTTAAAGTTCAAATAAGTAGCAAATGAAAACAGACGAGTTTAGAACAGTAAGCAGAATGTCAGAAAAACTTCTCAGTAAAATCAGTTCAGTTTCAAAAATTCTTATCTTTAGAGAGTAACCTGGATTTTCTGTCATTTAAAGCAATTCGATAGCAATTCGATAGCAACAGGTATCACATTCGCACATGTCACATATATCGATCGGATCCTGTCTTATTATAACCATGAAAATTACCACTATTCTGTTAGCGGGCGAGAGGAAGTCTCAGGCCTGCGAAACGAGCGGTCCAGGAGGAGCTCAGCTGCGGGGCTCCCCTGCACTGCGCTCCCAGC
>NW_004524764.1:4123783-4133219 GCF_000260255.1 Octodon degus | reverse complement strand
GGAGCGGGGAAGGCTGAGCCCGGCGACAGGGGCTTTGGGCACACGTGGGCGCGCGCGTACGCGCGTACCTTTCTGTTTTGTATTTGGCGAACGAAGTGCGGTATAGCTACGCTCGCAAGAGCCTCTGTTCGTTATTCGCACCCAAGTCACTTTGAACGGAACGCTGTCCTCGCCCGCGGCCCCGCCAGCTTCTCCGAGGGTCAGGAGCGCCGCGCGCGGCCCCTGCGGCTGCTGCTGCAGTCGGGTAGGACGGCTCAGGGGACCGAGCAGCGCACCCGAGAGAGCCCAAACATGTGTTTTAATATATTATTTTTTCTCCTCCGCAGCCTGGTTTCCCCATTTTGGTCACTGCGGATACCAATAAAGGCAGTTAGATTTTTAAATTTTACTTCTTTTTGGTCTTTTCTGCTTTCTTTTCCAAAATGATGGATGTGACAATGGATGGTGGCGCAGCATTGCATTTACTTTTCCATTGTCTGAATTAGTGAAGGCTGAGTTTTGAAAGCCTCATTCTGGAACGTGGTCTGATGTGAAATTAATTAGACGGAAGGGCGATGTTGACAGGTGGTGGTCAGCGAGGGGTATGCGAAGATGAAATATTAAAAAAAAAAAAAAAAAAAACAAGAACCAATAAGTGGAGAATTTAAAAAAAAAAAGTCAACTCTGCATTCTTAGCACAAATGGGGGAAAAAAAAGACAAACGACTTGAATTGAAATTTTAGCAAATGCCTCAATTACTAATTTTGGAGAAATCTTACAGGAATAGAAAAAAAAAGAAACTCACATGAAAATTTTTTTCTTACCATTTTGCTTAAAGTGCACGTGCCTGGATGCCAGTGAGACACCCATGACTAAAATGTCATCTCATCTAGGAAGCCTCATCTTCCTCTAGTCATATTTAATCACTCTACGTGTGGCACTCCCTTTTATTGCACTGATTTCTGTCTGGAATGTCAACTTAATGTTTTCTTTTTGATAATCCCACCATTCTGCTTCATTTTGAATAGGTTACATCTTCTCACATTTTAAGTTTATTAGAGCCACTAATACTAGCTTGAATCAGATGTCCCTTGAGATCCCATACCCTGACAGTGTGCTACAACTGTGCGTTGTGGTCCTGAACTGATTATTGTTTTATTTTAAGACAGGGCGTTGCCTTGAACTCTCAAGCCTCCTGTTTCAGCCTCTTGCATAGTCAAATTGACTTTGAAGCCCTAGTGTCCTTTTCCTCACCAGTTAGTTGTGTATCTGCTGTATACTGGTATATTGACATACTGTTTTTGTGGTATGGTTTTGTTGTTTGTGAAGGGATTATGCAAAAAGATGGGAAGAAAAACAGCACAGAGAATCACATTTAACTTACTTGGAATTTAAACAAGTCAACACAGTGAAAATTCATCTAAAAACACCTATTTAATAAAGTAGCTTGATTTAATCTGGAACTTCAATAGCACAAGCACACAGAGAGAGTTATATGTACCTGTGACATCAGAAAAGGGTTAAAGGAGCAGCTGAAACTTGAAGGATGAAAGGAAAATCCAAATCCAGTTTTGAAAGGAAATCCAAATATGGGCTTGGGGAGAAAAGCATTCTTACATAATTTATGAAATAATTTTAACAAGTTTGAGATGACAAAATAAAATGAAGAGGTCCATTTTGAGATGCCAGTCACAGCGGGATTTAAATAAATATGACTTTTTATTTGGGAAGTATCATGATGATCAAACATAATAAAGTTTTGATTACATAAACATTATATCTGGGGCTGGGGACATGGCTCAGTAGGATAAGCGCTTGACTGGCAAACTCAAGGATCTGAGTTCAATCCCCAGTTCCGAGAAAAAAAAAAAAACAAAAAAAAACATATCTTTCAATTTCATGTTTCTGTGTGTATGTCAGGCCTATTTGTGTCTGTCATAAAGAATCTCTTTTACTGGTCTTTGAAATTTGTTGAGAAATTCTGTATTAAGAAAGAATAAAGAAGAATATTAAAAAATTTCAGAGCATTCTGTTGAGTTTTACTGCCCCCTTCTGCTGCTTGGATTTTTATCAATTTCTTTTTCTTTTAAGATGCTGGGAAGACTGTGAGACAGATTTCTTGTCTAGCATCATAATATTCTAAAAAAATCGCATGTGCAGTGTTCATTTTAGAGTTAATTTTCATGGACATATTGAAAAGGAACATTTTCTTTCTTTTTTAACTTTGAATTTTATGTATTTGATATAGGGTATCATGATGCAACTCAGACTTTTAGTGATTCTCCTGTTTCAGCCTTCTCAGTGCTAGGATTACAGTGCATCACCACACCAGGTCTTGGTGGTCAGCTGGGTGTACCCAGGTCGGGGCTGGCGTGACGTGTGGTACCAGTGTTGTAGGCAGTTGAATTAGAAATATTATAGGCAGTTAGACAGGGCCAGGCCCTCAAGGAGGCAATATGGAAGACAAGGTGACTTTGCAACTTGGAAGAGATAGATACTTCTCTATGAGCCAGACTTCAAGACAAAAAGAGGAAACAAATACAGCTACATACTTCCCTAGGGATGGGCATCAGGGATTGATATTCTAAATAGGTATCAATCACCTTGAAAGAGCCCAAATATGTCACTAACCTGACCCACAACAGGAAGAGACCCTGTTCTGTATTTGTGCTGGTTTGCGTTTGCTACGTGACTCGCTTCCCCATTTGGTCCTAGAATTATTGCTTGTAATCTCATTGGCTGACCCATAGTTTTGTCCCACCTCATGCCTACCTAAGTGAGTTCCCATGGTCTCCACCACCTTGGACCTGTCTCACAACATAGTTTTACTCTATAAAAGTCCTGGGGACAACTGGTGCGGCGGGGAGAGGCCCCAGGAGGGCCTTCTCCTGTTCCTCTCTTGAACAGGAGCTTTCTTTCCCCATTTATGTGTGAATTTTGAATTTTAAAGCAGGGATGTGAAACATAAATATATTCTGCTCATAACATCCATTCATTCATAAAATGCATTCTTCAGTTTTAGAGAACATGAACTTGTCTCAGGCACCTTTCATGTCAGGAGTTTCATTTTTCCTCTATGTCATTTAGAGGTCATCCATCCAAGATCATTTTTACCCTATGTCACAAAAGTCAAACCTGGGTCCTTGTGCTTGCTTAGGCAGGTGCTTACACCACTGAGCTATCTTGGAGGCCCCAAGAAAAGTTTTCTTATGAAGTAATACAGTTGATAGTAAGTCAAGAAAAATTTTGGACAGATTGAATTTTATTTATTTATTTATTTATTTTATTTTATTTTATTTTATTTTTTTTTTGTGGAACCGGGGATTGAACTCAGGCCCTTGCACTTGCCAGGGAAGTGCTTATTCCACTGAGCCATCTCCCCGGCCCCCAGATTGAATTTTAGAACAACAAAAATTATGAAGAATAAAAGGGGGCATCACAGAGGATGAAGAATTAATTCACCAAGAAGATATAGCAATTCTTATGTATTCTGCCAAACAATAGAAAACATCAATATAACTGAAGCAAGAAACCTCAGGGTCATGGTTACAGGTAAAACTTCGAAGAGAAATAGACCACAGATAGTTCAGTACACCTCTGTCAGAAATGGACAGATTTGCAGGCATGGTGATGCAGGCCTCTAATCTCAGTAGTCTGGGAGGATGTAGAGATAAAATCACAGGTTCAAGCCCAACCTTGGCATCTTAGTGAGAATGTGTTTCTGGGGGAAAAGGTGAAGGTAGGCTGGGATGCAGCTCAGCAAAGGCTCTGGGTTCATCCCCCAGTACCGAAAAGACAACAGCAAGGACATAAACTTTAGGCAGAATATCACTAAGGACATAGCTGAGCTCTGTAGTGCTCTAAATCATTTGGACATAATTCACCTCTGTGTACCCTTCATTGGACAACAGCAGAACACACATTCTTCTCCATCCAATTAAATCATATTGAAGGACATAAAATTCACTTGAATACAGTAAAAAAGGAAAGAAATATAATATATATTTCCAGGCCACAGAGAATTAAAGTAAAACTGAATAACAGAAAAAGAGCTGGAAAATCCCCAAATATTTGGAGATCACATAGCATGCTTTTGAATAAAGCATGAGTCAAAGAGGAATCTCACAGGAAATTAAAAAATATTTTCAGGGGTTTGCACTTGGTCCACCGCCGGCGCCCTTTCTGATACCTGCATCCCTCCGGCAGCCCCAGCAGAAAAAGGGGGTTAGTAAGCAAGTCTCCATAGGCCTGCTACAAAATGGAATGAGTGCAAATTCACCCATGCTAAAAGCACCCAGGACACGACTGCCTACAGAAGCCGCCGATGAGAATGTGACCTCTGTCGGAGGGGTGAAGAAACCTCAGGGTCATGGTTACAGGCCTGGGGCTGAGGCACTCCGTGAAATTAAGATGCTATCAAAAGTCAGCTGATCTTTTGAGCCAGGAGCTCCTTTTCCAACATCTGGTATAGAAATTGCGCAATACTTTAAAACAGGTCTGCACTTTCAGAGCCCAGGATCAGTAGGTCCTTGGCTGGAGGCAAGAAAGGCCTCTCTGGTGACTGTTTGAAGATCCCAGCTGCTGTGTTATCCTTATCAAGCTTGCAGCAATTATGCCGCACCCAGCGTGAACCTGCTGAAGAATTTCCATTAGGAAGAAAAACATCTCATTTGAAAAAAAAAAAAAAATTCTCTGCTTCCTGTTATTGATACATCTGAACATTAGATATATTTTTCCCACAAGAGGTCAAATATACCTAAGTACATAATTGACAGTGGCAGGTAAGGAACAGAAATCAGGCATTAGCAGTTTTTCCATTTTCATTTTTGTGTGAATTTTGAATTTTAAAGCAGGACAAATCAAAATGTTTCAGTGAAGGGGCCAGGGAGATGGCTCAGTAGAATAAGTGCTTGCCTGGCAAGCACAAGGGCCTGAGTTCAATCTCCAGTTCCAGAAAAAAAAAAAAAAGTTTCAGTGAACAAGTTTTAGCAGCATAGCTTATAACACTTACGAAAAAAATCTGTTAATTTTTCTGGAGAGTGCCTGCATTTATTTATTTATTTTTTTAATTTTTTTTAACATTCATTTATTGTGGGGGGGCAGCTCAGCCCACCTGGGGGCGGGGCTGGCTGGCATGTGGTGCTGGGGGATTGAACTGCGGTCCCTGTGCTTTGCCAAGCTTGTTCTAAGTAGGTGCTTTAGACCACTGAGCCATCTCTCCAGCCCCCTGCATTTAGATTTTTAACAAATACATCAATTTTATATCAGTGGCAACTCCATGGTGCTTGCAGAATTTTTAGCGTATGTAGATTCCACCCCTTCACTATGCATTACTGAGATGTTCTATATGCTAGCCCATGTTTCTACCATAATCAGTCATTTGTATTCTATTCCTCTGTAAATTTGCTATTTAAATATGTTAAATTGTTTTTTGTTTTTTTTTAAATATTTATTTATTTATTTATTGCATGTGTGGGTGTGTGTGGGTGTGTGTGTGTGGCCAGCTCAGCCCACCAGGGGGACGGGGCTGGCTGGCATGTGGTGCTGGGGGATTGAACCGCGGTTCCTGTGTTTTTGCTTAGCTTAGCTTGTACTAAGTAGGTGCTTTAGACCACTGAGCCATCTCACCAGCCCCTAAATATGTTAAATTGTAAAGAATATTTTTTAATTTTTTTAGTTTTGGGTAAGGGTCTATAGGGTGTTCAGGGTCTCACTGTTGTAGGCAGCCGAGTTAGAAAGAAATATTATAGGCAGTTAGACAGGGTGAGGCCCACAAGGAGACAAGATGGAAGACAAGGCAACTTTACAACTGGGAAGAGACAGACACTCCCATATGGGCCACACCTCAAGACCAAGACAAAGAGAGGGAACACAGCTACTTCCCTAGGGATGAGCATTAGGGATTGATATCCTAAATAGGTATCAGTCAACTTAAAAGAACCCAAATGAGTCACTAGCCCAACCCCCAACAGGAAGAGACCCTGTCCTGTATTCATGCCCGCTTGCTACATGACTCCCTTTCCCATTTGGTACTGGACTTCATCAATTTTACCTGAGCAATGGTGCTTGTGGTCCCATTGGGTGACCATAGTTTTGTCCCACCCCACATCCACCTAAGCGAGTTCCCATGTTCTCCACCACCTTAGACCCACCTCACCACATGGTTTTACTCTATAATAAAGTCCCTGGAAGAAACAGCTTCCCGGGGAAAACCCACTCGGGCCCCCTCCTGTCCTACTCTCAGGAGCTTTCTTTCTCTCAATAAATATATTATGCTCATAACCTCTGTTTGTTCCTAAAAGTAATTCTTCAGTTTTAGAGAACACAAACTTATCCAGGTCAGGTCCAGAGATCATTTTTCCGTATGTCATTTGGAGGTTCCCTATATCATTTGGAGGTCACCCACCTGAGATCAGTTTTTCTCCCTGTATCATCACTACTAGATTGGACTTCTAGTGATCAGCCTGTTTACAGCCTCCCAATTGCTGGGATTACAGGCATGCTGCCCAGTCTCAATTACCATCCCAGCGGGTACCCCAGGGATGGGGCCAGCACAGCAGGTCCAGGGATGGAACCCAAGCCCCAGTGCCTGCACTTTAATCTGCTAAACTATTTGGCTGGCCCTTGTGGGGTTTTATTGATTTTTGTGGAACAGGAGATTGAACTCAGGCCCTTGCACTTGCCAGGGAAGTGCTTATTCCACTCAGCCATCTGCCCAGCCCTGCTCCAGCCTGGCTGGCCCTTATAAAGAATATTTTGAACAAAATGAAATATGCAACTTAAATTTGCAGAATGAAATGAAAGCGATGCTTAGAAATTTATACTATTGGGCTAGTGAAATAGCTCGGTGGTGTAAGGGCCAGCCTGGAAAGTTCAAGGACGAGAATATGGACCATATGCCGAGCGTCCGTGTGGATCACTGAAACCCGGTGTGGTGATGCACGCCTATAATCTTAGCCCTGGGGAGCCTGAGACAGGAGGATCACTATGAGTCCAAACTGCATAGTGAGACCCTGTATCAAATAAATAAAAGATTTAAAAAATTTTAAAAAGAAATTTATGCTATTAAGTGCATTTATTAGTAAAGAAAATTGATCTAAAATTCCTTATGTAATTCAAAGAAGCAGCAATTAAATCCAAAATAAAGAGAAAGAATAATAAAATTTAGGACAAATATTATTGAAATTGAAAACAGAATGAATCCATAATTAATAAAACTGTTGTAACCCCAAAGTGAGGCAGGCTCAAAAAGAAAAGAGCACTTTATTTTAGCTGGTACCCAGTGGCGGACACCCTACAGAATGTGCTAAGGTGCGAGGCGGGAGGATGAGGGGCATGGGTATTTAAGCCAATAAACCACAAAGAGGTGACATCAAGGGTTCATCTAGGGGCTACAGTTGAAAAATTACCTGTTTCTAATGAACAATAACAGGTGCAGTGGTGGGTACAGTTTGTAGCTGGGAAAGAGGGCAAGAACAGGACGTTGGGTCAGAACTAGATTCTGGTGTGTACAAAGGACAGCATGAGAAAGGCCCAACTGCAGGTTCTCAAGTAGAGAACGGGGCACAGTGGAAAGTTACAGCATTTAGAATGGCGTATGCAGGACAAGATGGTGTGCATATGTCGGGTTATGACAGTTACAGTGGAAGCACACAGAGTTATAAAACTTGAATCAGTTGCACAGGTTATAACATTCCCCACTGGTTTTTGTGTCCAAGTCAAATCATTGACTCATCAGGGCTATAACTTAGCTTGTATATATTCAGTTAAACAGTTTATTAAACAAGGCCCAATGAGTAGGACTAGAAGGAATATAATCATAGGTCTAATTAGTGTAGTTTTTACATTATTTTTAGTAGCTTGATTTTTTTTTTTTTTTTTTTTTTTTAGCTTGATTGTTTAATATGGCTCCTCAATATGTTTTCTCTGCTCCGCATTGAGCAGGGCAATGGCTGTTGAAGTGGCATTAAGAGCCTTTGTCACATTGTAACCTAGTTGTCTCACATGCATATCTGTCACTTTTCCAAAGAAGATGTTTTAACAATATTAAATATCATAGCATATGTTTAAATCTCTCAAGTTTTATATACTCATGGCCCTTTGAGGTGATGTTATATCAAATTATTTTGACATGGGTCACCAGTGCTAATCTACTCTAACAGGAAGGAATATTCATTAACAACAGAGTCTGAGTAGGTGAGTTTTTATAACTCTAGATGGGAGAACAGACAGTGTTTCCCATGTCCCCACTGGTTTTTGTGTCACCTCTGGGGTGTAATATTAGCCAGAGAGTTTTCATCTTTTGTCTTGAGGTCTAGCCCACAGTGGGGAGCATCTATCTCTCTCAAACTGTGGTCACCTTGTCTTTTAATTCTGTCTCCTTGAGGGCCCAGCCCTATCTGACTGCTTATAATATTTTATCTAACTTGGCTGTCTGTAATATTCCCCCTCTGAAGAAGTAACCTGAACTGCCATGAAGGGATTGAGGGCGATGACCGCTCTGGTGTAGTTGTTGACTGGCAGTCAGAGATGCTCTTCTGAGGTTTTACCCAAAAGCCCTTAATAGACATCAAGCATTTTTATCTTTGTTGGTGGTCTCATCAATTTTATTATTAGTTGTGGCACATGAATTGCCAGAAATGGGAAAATACCAAGTACTCTCCAGTTTGCAAGTGGGCCACTGGCTGGGTAACTACTGAGAAATCTGCACAAGCATCTATTTTATAGACAAAATCTGGTGGATCCCAGTTAAAGGAGTCTTAATACCTAGGTTTTAGTATCTTCTAGGAAAGAACTAATTTTCTGAGAAATTAGAGCACATATAATCAAAGCATGAACATTTGAGCTAACAGGTACATTTATAAATTTTTTTGAGAACTAACAATTGTAACTCACTAGCTCTTAGGTCCCTTTATTCATGGAGTTTGACAGTGTACTATAAGTCTCTCTAGCTTTAGTTAAGAGAGGTCACACATGTATTTACTCTCAACATGAAATACCTGCATTACATCAGAAATCAACCAGACTAACATACTCTTAACATGAAATACACAGTATTCAGTCAGATTAAACCAATGTCCCATTCAGTTTTGGATATGGCCCCTACTGTAATCAAGGGGCACTTGATTTATCCTTTTAACACTGTGGCTCTGAGGTTTATGTTTTAAAGACAGGGACTGGCTCTATCTATAGGCCCAAAGCTATTGGACACCGTGTAGCCAGTGTCTCTAGAATTTTTATACTGACAAGATGTTATCTGTCCTTGGGAACCTGTTTTAACTAGTGAAATACCTTTGAAGTCTTCCACATGAATAACAATATATTACATTTGTAAAAACTAGTCTTAGGGGCTGGTGAGATGGCTCAGTGGTCTAAAGCACCTACTTAGAACAAGTTTAGGGCTGGAGAGATGGCTCAGTGGTCTAAAGCACCTACTTAGAACAAGCTTAGCAAAGCA
>NW_004524764.1:4110545-4123603 GCF_000260255.1 Octodon degus | reverse complement strand
AAAAAAAACTAGTCTTAGCATCATCTTGATTAGTAAGCAACCTCAACATATATTGTAGTATCTTATTTACAGCTGAAGCAATATATCTTCTAAAGTCTGTTTCTATTGAGGTATGATGACTGGAAGGAGAATCAGGGTTAGAGAAAGACAAAGAGACCTGCGCCAATATTCAGCAATGGGCTGCTGTTTTCCTGTAGTCGTGATTACTCAGGGCTCCTCCATGGAGATGACAGGTAGAGATGACAGTCCGGCCAGAGGGAGGAGGCAGGCCCAGTGCCCTTCAGTCCTACTGGACCATCGGGGAAGCTGAGTCTGAGCCCTGGTGCCTCTGCCTCAGAGTGCAGTCTCACTTCTAGTGGCTGCCTTGGCAGTCAGGGCATGGCTTGTGGGCCTCTTATGGCAGTCCCTCTTACAGTGGCCTGGCTTCTGACAGCAGTAGCAGATGAACCTCATTGTCGTTGAGCACTTCTTGGAGCCCAGAGGATCAGACTTAGGGTCTGTTTTGAGGCCACAACAAAGGCAGCCAGTTTCATCTCTTTGTATTTTCTCCTTCCAGTTTTGATTAGAGGATATTGTTTTCTTAGTGCCCTATGAAGTATCAAGTGAGTTGTCTGGAGCAAAAGCTATCTTTTGTAGATCTTTCTTAATAACTGAAGCTGACTGAGTAATGAACTTATCTGTAAGAGTAATCTGTTCCCCTACTGAATTAGCATCTCAAGAAGTATGCTTTATCAGTTTTTCATTAAACATTTTAAGAAATCAGACGAGTGTTTATCTTTTTCCTGGTAAATAGCTGAAATTTAATAACTGAAGTCTTGGTCTTAGTTCTTTTTAGAACTTCAAGAATACACACTAAAAATATATATATATATTTTTTTATTACACTCTCCTACCTGGCTATTAGGCCAGCATGGGTCTGACTGCTTGGGCTCCAGTGGGAGCAGGTAGTGCCTGCTACAGCTAAACCACATTAGACTGGCTGTCTATCTTCTGGTTGTTTAAAATTAGCAATATGACACTTATCTCCAAATGCAGCATCAGCTTAAAATACTGGCTGCCTTTTCATAGAAGTCAAAGCTTGGTTTAAGATTAACATTATATCTTTTTAATCTAATTTATAAGTCTGAATAAATCTTCTTTTTCATATATTCTTTTTTTTAAATTTTATTTATTTATTTATGTGTGTGGGTGGGGGCAGCTCAGCCCACCAGGGGGCGGGGCTGGCTGGCATGTGGTGCTGGGGATTGAACCGCAGTCCTTGTGCTTTAGCTAAGCTTGTTCTAAGTAGGTGCTTTAGATCACTGAGCCATCTCACCAGCCCCCTGAATAAATCTTCTAAAGACATCAATGTACTTATCAGGGTCATCTAAAGACTTTAAAGATCTGACATTATCTGCTTAAGGTCACAGAGGAAAAGACACATAAACTCTGGAAGTTCTAAACTTAAACTGTCTTTTTACTTTTTGAAAGATATTATCTCTGTGTAAACTCAGCTAAGGATGGGTGTAGCCTTGTCGGGGCTTGGTTTAGAAGCCCAGCCTTTTGAAAGGCAAATAGAGGAAAACCTTACTTTTGGTAATGGTGGGAGAGGCTGTGATCAAGGCTATCTTGTCCTTAGGCTCCCAAGGTCAGGAAGCCATAGCTTTAGGCACCTGAACTGCCTGGTTCTCCTGTAGCCCATAGTCACATTTTAATACTAGAATGACTTTCTTGAGGCAAACAAAATCTGAACATAAGACTACTAGTCTGGTGACAGGAGTCTTAAGGTAGCATAATCATTGCATAAAAAGGTCAATTCATCTAATCACCTAGGCAAACAGTTTTAGCAACTGGACAAGATTTAAATTTGAAGCTCACAGGTGAAACCTATATTTATCATCTAGCAATTAAATTTTACATATTGGTAAAAACACAATACAGCTGACAAACATCTTATTCTCAGTTAACATGTAAAGCAGATGTAAGCTTCCCGTGATAACCACTATTACAAGCTGTCTCAGCCTTATTTCTGAAAGAATGAATCATTAACTTGTTCTACTAAAAAGCTCAGGTAAAATTCCTAGTTTACTAGCAGAGAGAAAAAGTACAATAGGTAAGTGGAGACTTTCAGTGGTCAGGAACCAGTTTCCACCAAGGAACCTTTGAGTATGGCGCCTTAACCCCTTAAGTATTCTTGGTTTCTTTTGGCTCACACAACCAGAGATGTCTCTGGAAAGGAATCCAGCAGTTTCTCTGGTCAGCATTTCATCAGCCTTAGGCTTCAATGGGGATTCACCAAAGAACAGCTAGGGAAACCTGTACTCTGTTTCAAAGAGTGGTAGCTGATCTAGGAGCATTTACTAGCTGGCAGAGTAACCACTGTTTGTCCAAGTTCTATAAGGAATATTTAAAAAACCCGAACAAGACTACCTAAGCATCTTACCGTAAAGGCTCTATAACTTATCTTTTACCCATTTAAATGATAACTAAACTTAGGAGAAAAGTTCAAAATTGTTATTATTTTTTTTAATATACTAAATGTGATTTGGTCCCGTAAGTGTGCTACTTTTGGAGCTAGCTCCTTCTGGTGGCACCCAGAAGTCGGTTCTCTCCACTGCATCTCAGGTTTAGTCTCCCATAGGAGACCTGCCCAGAACACTAAGCCAGGACATGGCTTTTATATGTTTTCTCCTGGATGGACATGATTCCTTTTTGTCTCATCTGACCCAGAGACAGGGTATGTGTCCTTTTTTAAAATGACTTACCTGTCTTCAGTGTTAACACTCATTTTCTAAGGGCTTTACCTAGTTGGAACAGTCAGAGTTTTCCCAATTTTACATACCTCTAAAAAGGAAAGCGCAAAGAGGTAGGAAAATTAGGAGTAAAGTCAAAGCAAGGAAACTGAAACAGATCAGGCCTGACATTCCCTCTAGCATGTAGAGGGAGATCAGAACCAGTCTATCCCAGTGAAACCTGTCCTCCAAGTCTTTAAGAACAGTTGCCGACCTAATGTCATTTAACTGGCAAAAGGAGTCCCATTTTTCATATACAGGCATGTAGATTTTCTAAGTCCAAGCTGACTAAAAGTCCCATTTTACAGAAGTTTACATAAAATCCACTAGGAAACTTATTAACTTTACCCTCTCTAGTGCTATTGTCTAAAATCAAGCAAGGAATACCAGTACATTTAGCATCTAGTTCAAACACAACATATACAAGTAGAAAATAGTTATAAAATGTCCCACTAAAAAAATATCATAACCTTATAACATTTCCATGTTTTAGCTTAGATTTGCCATACATTTTAACCAACATTTTAACAACTGCATAATGAATTTACCTGTGTACTGGGTAGCAGGCAGAACAAGCAGTTCTGAGGGTGATGATTGAGGGTCATAGCTGCATCTTATCAGTTGGGACTGCCAGTGTGACCAGGTGGAATTGGCCAGTTGGCTGGGAACAGCGTCCAGAATGGCAAAACTTGAGTCATTTCAGGGGGTCATGGACAAGATCAATCCAAGCCGCCTGAATGTAAGGGACCTGATTAGGGTGTCCCAGATTTCTGAGTACGGGTCTGGGGAAGGGGGACTCAGCAATGGAAGGTGGAAGATGTCGGCTCCTTCAGGGGGCTAGGAGGGGGATCCTGAGAGGATTATAGGGAGATGGATGGGGGAAGAGGGGGGATTCATCTGACCCAGGGAGGATAGGTGATGGGGAAGGCTGTTGGAGTTTCTTTGGAGGAGCTAAGGGGGCCAGGGGAGGCATAGGGTGGTGGTCCACAGCCTTGATAAATTTCTTGGTCCAGGTGGGTGGATCCTGGATGAGGTCAATCCAGACTTGTATGTAGATGATCTGATCTGGATGGACAGGAGGGCCAAAAATGACTTGGCGAAGGCCTGAGCTGTGGAGAGAACAAAAGTGCCCTCAAGGGGCCAAGAGACATTAAAGGAGGTCCTTTCAAGTTTACAAAAAACCCGCAATTTGCCAGGAAAGACAGGTTCTCTGAAACCTTTGGCTATTTCTCTGAAATCTTTAAAATAGTTAAGGACCAAGGTTAGGGGTGTTAGTGACACAGAAGACATTTGTCCCATGATAGCCGGGGACGGAGGAAGAAAGACAAACACAAATAGACTGAACAAAAACGAAGACAAATGCCAATTGCAAGTCTCCGTGACTGAAACCAAAAGGCTTCATAAAATGAAACCTTGAACCAAAGTCCCCAGAGTACAAAGACAAATGGTCTGCTTTACTAAAAGGCTTCATAAAATGAAACCTTAAAACCAAGAAGCAGAACCCAAATAAACTGAGGGTGTCCCATTCCGCCGCAGAAGGGATACTTTGGTCCATACACCCAAAACTGATGTGCACCAAATTCAAAAAGGTACCTACCTGTAGGCCCCACAAGATGTTCTTTAAAAACGAGAGATTCCCGTGGGATCCCGGATGAGCCCCCAAATGTTGTAACCCAAAAATGAGGCAGGCTCGAAAAGAAAAGAATGCTTTATTTTAGCTGGTACCCAGTGGTGGACACCCTACAGAATGTGCTGAGGTGCAAGGCGGGAGGATGAGGGGCGTGGGTATTTAAACCAATAAACCACAAAGATTTGACATCAAGGGTTCATCTAGGGGCTACAGTTGAAAAATTACCTGTTTCTAATGAACAATAACAGGTGCAGTGGTGGGTACAGTTTGTAGCTGGGAACGAGGGCAGGAACAGGACATTGGGTCGGAACTAGATTCTGGTGCACACAAAGGACAGCGTGAGAAAGGCCCAGCTGCAGGTTCTCAAGTAGAAAATGGGCACAGTGGAAAGTTACAGCATTTAGAATGGCGCATGCAGGACAAGATGGTGTGCATATGTCGGGTTATGACAGTTAATAAAGTTACAGTAGAAGCACACAAAGTTGCAAAATTTGAATCAGATGCACAGGTTGTAACAAAAACTATCAATACATAAGTCAGGCCTAGATGAGCTCAATGGTGAATTCTTCTAAATATTTAAGGAGTCTATCAGTACTTTATCGTCTTTTCCATGGGATGAAGGAGAAGTACTACCACCTAACACGTTTTCCAAGGCTATCAGTACCCTAATAGCAAAACCAAAAGCATTATAAGAAAAGAACATTACGTACACATACTTATCATGAATATAGATGCAAAACTATTGAACAAAACATGAGTAAATGAAGTCCACCAATGTGTAAAATAATCATACATCATGGCCAAGTGGAATTTATCCCTGGTAAGTAAAGCAACTTCAACATTCAAAAATTATATAAATAGACTAAAGAAGAAAAGTCCCATGTTCATTTCCCAGAAAATGGGAAATTGAAGGAAATTTCTTCAACTTGACATAAAACATCTATAAAAAGCTTTCAGCTAGACCAGGAGGGGGAGAGAAAGTAAAAATGACTAAGTTGTCATATCTATATGTTCCACTTATCTGAGATGAGTGTATTTATTATGTATTTCAAGCATATACCACAAAAATTTTTTTGGCAATAAAACAAAGAGAGAATATAAGGTGTGGTAATAATTTCTTGGCCTTGTGACTAAGATCAAGTAGAAAAGATATGGCATTGTTATCTGTGGAAAATCCACAGGAATTAACAAAAACTTGAAACTAATCAATGATTACAGTAACACACAGCATATAAAGTTAATACACCAGAGTCAACCACTTGCCTATATGTCAACAATAAAGAAGTGTAATTTGAAGTTAAAATACATTATTATTTACATAAAAACTCCTCAAAATGAACTCTTTAGATATAGGCCTAGGTACTTTTGGATAAGATCTATATAAGAAAAATTAAAAGGTGAATATACCAAAGGAGAACTAAATAAATGGAGAGATACCCCTGGTTCAAGAATTGGAAAACTTAATATTACTAAAATGTCAGTTCTTCCTAAAGTGATCTACAGGTATAGTATAATCCTAATCAAAATCCAAGCAAAAAAAATAATAGATATCAACAAACCTAAAATTAATATGAGGAGTTAGTAGACCCATTGCTTATTAGCTTATGTAGTTTGTTCAAAACTGAGATAGTAGAATGAAGTTGGAGGATTTATAATATCCTATACTGAGACCTGCTATAAAGCTATGGCAATCAGGATAGTGTGGTTCTGCAGCATACTAGGCAAGAAGAGAAATAAAGGAGCGAGTACAGAAACAGACCCAAATATAGCAGCTGGGTTTGAGCCTCAGGGTGTGGTGCTGCCCTCCCCTCAGGGTGCGCTGAGAGGGTGATTGAGACTGGGTGTGGTGGCACACCTGTAATCCCAGCCCTTGGAAGGCCGAAAACAGGAGAATCACTACAAGTCCAGTCTACATAGTGAGACCCTGTAGACCCTGTGCTAAATACATCTTAAAAAAAAAAAGTAGACCCAAATAAATATGTCAACTGATTTTTTTTAATGAAAGAGCAATGGAAACATAACAGAACAAAAATTGTCATAAAGAAATGGAACTGAAACAAGTAAATAGGGATGGGGGGAAATGCAAACAGATAGAACACACTAAAATCATACATTTTGTTCTTGAATGTAAAATGCCAAATGATAGAGATTCTAGATTATAACCCAAGAGAAAATCTAGATTACCTTGGGTATGAGAATGACTCTTAAACGTATAATACAAAGTGTATGATCACAAAAAAATGATAACTAAGACATCAGTAAAATTAAAACCTTCCATTCTCAAGCCACTGCTATGAGAACAAGAAGATGAATCCCAGAGTAGGAGAAAATATGTGGAAGGTGTGTCAGGTCAAGCTCTGCTATGTAAATGTATACAGCAAAATTCTTCAAATTCAGCAATCATAAATAATAACTCTGAGAACAAATGAGCCAGCCAGATATGGTGGTACTCTCCTCTAATGCTAGCACAATAGCAAACTGAGTCAGGAGGATCAAAATCTCAAGCCTAGCCCAGGGAATTCCATGATTTAGTGAGACTTACTCTCAATGTTTCAAAAATAAAATGAAATTAAATAAATAAAAAGGACTGTGGACACAGCTCAGTTTGAAGGCACTGGGCTTAGCCCTTATTAACACATTCACGTACATCCACTCATGTAAAACCCCACAAGCACATCAAGACAAAAAATAAACGAGTCGGGGCTGGAGAGATGGCTCAGTGGTCTAAAGCACCTACTTGAAACAAGCTTGGCAAAGCACAGGGACCGCGGTTCGATCCTCCAGCACCACATGCCAGCCAGCCCTGCCCCCTGGTGGGCTGAGCTGGCCACACACACACACAATAAATAAATGTAATAAATAAATAAATAATTAAAAAAAAAAAAACGAGTCCAAGACTTGAACAGACATCTTGACAGAAATAGATCCAAAAAAATACACAGAAAATATATAGATGGAAAATAAGCAATGGAAAGATTCTCCCCAACACACATCATCAGGTGGGAAAATTTAAGAAAAATGTGGTGCCATTGCACCATTAGAGTTGGCCAAAATCCATAGTATGGTCACGTTGGAGAACAGTTTCAATTTCTGTCAAAACTAAACATGCTCTTGCGTATGGTCTAGTAGTCATGCACTGTGGTGCTTACCAGAGTGGGTTGAGAATTTATGTATGTCTACACAAAGTTGCACATAGATGTTTACAGGATTTTATTTTTTATTTACCCAAATTTTGAAACAACAAACAGAAGATATAAGCAGGTGTTTTTGTTCCGTAGAATAATTTTCATGGACTGAAGAAAAGGAGGCATCATCCATGCATAGACATGGGGAAATCCGAAGCTTATACTAAGTGAAAGAAGCTAAGAGAGAAAAGAATGGTGGGGACAGTTAAAGGATTGGTTGTTACTAGGAGGTGAGTAGGAATGGAAAGATAGGATACAGAGGTTTTAGGTAAGTAAAGTCTTTTTACATGACACACGTTATACGTTTAGCTTCAACACGTCAGATGTGAAGTTCAGATGATGTTTGTGCGGCAGTGTAGGTCATCAATTATAACCACTCTACCACTCTGGTGGAGGACATGGACAGAGGTTAGGGTTTGTGGGTGTGTAGGTACAGTGGGTATAGGGGAACTCTGTACTTTCTGCTCAAAAAGTTATCATTTTGGGTGGCTGGGGAGAGGGTTCAGTAGAATAAGCGCTTCTGTGGCAAGCGCGTGGGCATGACTTCAATCCTCGGTTCCGCCAAAAAAAAAAAAAAAAAACAAAAAAAAGAAAAAGAAAAAAGCTATCATTCTTCAATAAAAAAAAAAAAAAAAGAAAAAGAAAAAAGCTATCATTCTTCAAAAAATAAACCTAAAAATAAAACAAAACAAGAACCAGAAAAAGGATAAACTGGAAACAATGCTTTAAAAACAGGGAAGGATTATTAAAGGGGAAAGGGGATTAGGGAATAAAAAAGAATCAATATAAATCTTGTATGGGTACAGATCCCCTAGAATGCATGTGCCCACTGTGTCTATCTAAAATGTGCCAATACACTTAATTTTAAAAGTTAAACTTCTGCCTATAGATAAGGGCTTGTCATTTCAGCTGCTCTCTTTTCTCATTTGTTCCACCTCTGGCAGATGTCACACTTGGTTATTGGAGGCCTGGGGAAACGTGCACCGCTGCAGGACACAGGAGACCATGCTGGCCAAGGCTGTGCATAGTTGGGGAAAATTGCCAAAATTGTAGGTTAAATAGTTGAGATACTCAGTTTGGACAACGATGAAAAGTCAGCTCCCCTCAGGTGGACCCTCACTGTACCCTGGAGGCAGTGTTTTTCTGGTAAATATTTGAGGAATGTATTCTCCTCTCTCACTCACCTCTCATTAGAAAAAGCCTTCTGGGTTTTTTTTTTTTTTTTTTTTTTTTTTTTTTGGAACTGGGAGTTGAACTCAGGCCCTTGCGCTTGCCAGGCAAGCGCTTATTCTACTGAGCCATCTTCCTGGCCCCAGAAAAAGCCTTCTGGTAGAGCATCATTCTTCCCTTCCTGAGGTATTTTCCTCCTGCCTCAGAGCCTGTTCTAGTAGCTGCAATAAGCACTTTAGAGTTTCCTCCTCCCAAAACTGTGTTTCTTCTCTTATGTTTAAAACTTTAACTTAAAAATTAAAAACAACTTTAAAATTCCCCTTAGATTGTTTTTCATCTGACCATACCAAAACCTAATTTATCCTTTTAACAAAAGATTATTTCCCTTTAATATTCTCCATAGGAATAAACAGACTTACAATCTATCCTGGATTTGTTATGACTTTTTTAAACATTTTTCAGCATCTAATGTGCTACACAGTGTACTTGCATAGTTTTGTTTACTATCTATCTCCTGTACCAAGTATACACATTTCATAAAGATAGTTTTTAATCTGCTTTCATCACTGTTATATTCTAAGTGTCTAGAACCACTCTTGTTCAGGAAATATTCATTGAATAAGTAGGTTAATATGTCCTAGATAGAATCAACTTTAAGGATTAGATAACCTTTATTTCATTATGTAGATTAAATAGAATTTACAAATCAAAGCATCAACATTAGTAAAGCTATTTTTATTGGGGTATTTGCAGTGCTGTGTGTGTGTGTGTGTGCATGAATGTGTGTGTGTGTGTGTGTGTGTACGTGTGTGTGTGTGTGTGTGTGTGTGTTTAGACATGGTCTCCCTATATAGTCCAGGCTAGCATTGTGGTACCTCAACCTCCTAAATGCTATGATTACATGTATGTTTTACCATGCCATGCCTAAATGTCTTTTAAAAAAATACATTTTTCCATTTTTTATTTTTAGGGTCCTGGGGAACCAAGCCCAGGGCATTACAAATGCTAAGTAAATGCTGTATTATTGAGCTACCTCTCTAGTTAAAGTTTTTTTATTGCCAATATCTCCAATGGTTATTCAAGAAACTACTAGCATCATCAAGGTGTAATGCCTAGCACTGCTTTAGGGATCTTCTACCTGAGTAAATCAACTCATCAGTGATACAATAAAGAAACATCAAAAGCAACTAGAGTCGTTGACAGTATTGTTGAGGTGGAGCACTGATCTACTTACCCCTAGAGTTTACCTTACGTGGAAATTTCTTGTTTCATGAGTATTAACTACTACTCATTAGCAGTGTAGGCCAAGTATATGTTAACTTGAAGGTTTATGTTTTTTTTTAAATATTTATTTATTTATTTATTGCGTATATGGGTGTGTGTGTGTGTGTGAGTGTGGCCAGCTCAGCCCACTAGGGGGACGGGGCTGGCTGGCATGTGGTGCTGGGGGATTGAACCGCGGACCCTGTGTTTTTGCTTAGCTTAGCTTGTACTAAGTAGGTGCTTTAGACCACTGAGCCATCTCACCAGCCCCCGGTTTATGGTTTTTAAACATACACTGCTAACACTTTCTGATAATCTTGAAACATAATCCAAATTCTTTGCCGTCATCTACAAACCCTACACACCCTGCCACCTTTCTGTGGGAAGAGAGTGAAGGGAATGCTGGGAGATAAAAAGTTAATTGGTAGTAAATATTTCATAATTTTTATAGGAGTGGCTATCTCTTAGTGGTGGAGCTACAGGTCATTTATTTCCTTTTCCTGTTTGTATTTTAAATGAATGATTGTTTTCTTTATATGGTAAATATATATCTTAATAAATATTTATTTTCAAATTTAATGTCATCAAAAGAACATGAGATAATGGATAATGTTTCATTAGCTACTATGAATACCTTGGCTTCACCTTCTTATTAGGTGCATCTTATTTGCATAGTCTAATTTGGTTTCATAGAAAAGATTTAAATCCTCTTCATATCAAAGATTCTATCATTATTGCTAATTTAAGAAAAGCAGGGGCTGGTAAGATGGCTCAGTGGTCTAAAGCACCTACTTAGAACAAGCTTCGTAAAGCACAGGGACCGCGGTTCAATCCCCCAGCACCACATGCTAGCCAGCCCCGCCCCCTGGTGGGCTGAGCTGGCCACACACACACACACACAAATAAATAAATAAAATTAAAAAAAAAAAAAGAAAAGAAAAGCAATGCTTAACTTGAAGCACTGACTGTATAACCATGGACAAGTCCTTACATTTATTACCCAACAATCTCTTCATCCACTCATAAATTTGTCACCAAGACTAATAAAATCCATGGATTCTTTTGAGCTATCCAAAAAAAAAAGAAATCTAAGCCTGATACACTTGGGCTTCCTGAAACTCAGTGTTTCAAATGCAACTCAGTCCTCGTTATTTTACATCTCATTTTTGCTCTTCCACTAGCATTGTTTTAATTATGTACTTCGAACTATTTTCAGATCGATCCTTGGCCTGCTGGCTATTATAAATATTTTTGTCTTCTACTGAGATGATCATAGGGAAGATAAAGCATTCAGTGGCTCGGAACATGGCCCCAGTTTATTTTCCAGCTTAGTTCCACTTTGGTATGGTCTGAAGAGTTGCAAATTCTACTTTTAAATGTAAGTTCTTTAATTGACGTCTAAGTGAAAGCGTACTCTATAAACCAGCTGTTTTCACTTATAAGTCTGTATGTCATTTATGTTAGAAGGAAATGGGAAAAAAAAATCTATTGAAAGAAGTTTCCTTCTACCAACTTTGAAATTACTAGCTTTGTCATGTGAAAAAATTCTTTGAAAATCAAAAAATAAAATAATAGTGCCAGCCAGATAGCTCAGCAGACTAAAGCACCTACTTAAGTCGAGCCAGGGACCAGGGTTCGATCCCTGGCATGCCATGCTGCACCATCCCCCCGACCCCCCAGGCATGCTGAGAGGGCGACTGAGACTGGGCATGGTGGCACATGCCTATAATCCTAGCTCTTGGGAGGTTGAAAACTGAAGGATCATTACAATTCTGATCGGTGTAGTGAGACCCTGTAGACCCTGTACTAAATACACTAAAAAAAGATAAAATAATTTGTTGGGTAAAATTAATATTCACTCAGAAACTTTTGTTTAGTTTCTAAAACTTAACTTGAAATAACTCTAAAACATTAAGCTAAATCCTGTGTCTACACAAAAATACAAAATAAAAAAATACAGCTGGGTTCAGTGGTACAGACCTGAAATCTCAGCCCTCAGGATTGTTGAGTGCAAAACCAGCCTGGTTTGTATGTTTTGTTCCCCCCAACACACACACACACACACACACACACACACACACACACACATTACACATAGCCCAAAACTCAGAAAAAAATGATCAATTACATAATTGTATGGTATGTGTTTTTTGGTTTCATGTAATACAACTCCTTTCCTTCCTTCTTTTCTCTTTTCCTTTCTTTGTTCTTTTCCTTTTTTTTCATTACAAATAGAGGTTAAACCTGTGGCTTTGCACATGCTAGGCAAATGCTTGACCACTGAACTATATCTTCAGGCCTTTTTCAGCTTTGAGACAGCATCTCTATAAATTGCCCGGGCTGGCCTGGAACTTGTAATCCTTTTACCTTAGCCTTCTGAGTAGTTAATCATTGTCAGTGCAAATGTAATTTTTAAAAAATTTAGTTTAGTATTTTTTTTTTTCTGTATTTAGTACAGGGTCTACAGGGTCTTACTACATAGATTGGACTCAGTAGTGATTCTCCTGTTTTCAGCCTCCCAAACACTGGCATCACAGGTGTGAGTCACCATGCCCGGTCTCAGTGGCAGTCTCAGTGTGACCCAGGGGTGGGGCCAGCACAGCACACCGGGATCCAACCCAGGTCCCTGCGCTTGCCTAAGCAGCAGCTTTAGTCCACTGAGCTATCTGGCTAGACCTTCCCTGGCTATACATATTTTAAACCTACAATTCTTGTTACATAGGTCTTGCTTTACGTTAGTCTTAACCATCAAGCAGAAAAGTATAAAAAATGAAGTATAAGAAGTCAAGCCGTGGTGTTATGTTGAGCTGTAGGGGACTCAGGTCAACAACTTCTGACATTGCCAGTCAAGCAGAAGACCCAATACTATTATGGACTACTGGACTCTTAGAATATCTTGCTGAGCTAACACACCTATAATATTTAAATGACATAACTAAACAAAAAAAGGGGATACAGATGAATGTCCACTTTGTATCTGTGTATCTAAAATGGTTAAGATAGATGTACAGCTACAGTCTCTTAATTCAGTGAATAGAG
>NW_004524764.1:4108200-4109465 GCF_000260255.1 Octodon degus | reverse complement strand
TTCACTTAGTTATAAACCAAAGGGGAAATGGTATTGCCCAAAATGCAGGGGAGATAATGAGAAAACAATGGACAAAAGCACTGAAAAGACAAAAAAAGAGAGAAGATCGAGGTAGTAAAGGCCATCCATATTTTAAAGGATTGTCTTTTATATAATTACTTTCAGAAAATGTTTTAGGATAAATGTATAAGACTATGCAATAATTTTTAATCATTAGTATTAATGGTGTATTAAAAGTTGTTCTTTGAAAAAAAAAAGTTACTCTGAATCAACCAGGAATAAACTATTGATAAGGAATCATTTTGGCCACATTGTTTCTGAGAATAAATTTATAACAGGTGATTAGTATTTGTCTTCTCACCAAATCAGAGTTTGTCAGTATCTCACCTGAGTGAGAAATTCATGTCAGATGGACTTTCTCTGAAGGTTCTGCACAAGCGAGAACGTCTGACAGCCACAAGAAACATTTGGCCTAGTAGCATAGTTCTGGTACCAGTTCAAGCTGAGTCCTGGTAATGACTTTGACCTCTATTGGCTCTAGTTTCTTCATATCTAAAGTGCTTTTTGAGGTTTAATTTACCTTTAAAGTTTCTTCTGATATTCTAGTATAAGGGAACAACAAAATTCAAAACAAAACTTTCTTTGAAAACATCTATAAATTAAGGAAACTATATAGCTTGCAAAGAACATGAAATGTGGAGTTATTTATTATAAAATTGCAATTAGAAAAATGTCAAATTAAGAGTGTCTAAATTAGTGAATGTAGTGTTACTCTGGCATCATATGGGGGCTGGAAAGCCATGAACTCTTTCAATAGGTAAGGTTAAGAATGAGGCCAATTTTTTTTTTTTTTTTTTTTTTAGTTTTGCTAGGTTGCTCAGGTTGAACTTGCAGGGGCCAGGGAGATGGCTCAGTAGAGTAAGCGCTTGCCTGGCAAATGCAAGGGTCTGAGTTCAATCCCTAGTTTGGCAAAAAAGAAATCACATCAGGTTGAACTTACAATTATGATACACCTGCTTTAAACTTCTGAGTGGAATTATGATACACCTGCTTTAAACTTCTGAGTGGATTGGTTTATGGGCTTGGACCACTTGACTTTGTGCTAACAAACACCTTTGATAAATCACAAGGAACTCGACAGAGGAGCTTCAATTTTTATCATATTTTTTCTTGACTTCTGTTTTTATTGGTATACTTTTATTTTTGTGAACACATTATATTCTGTTCTGCTTATGTACATGTACATGTATATGTATATGTATATA
>NW_004524764.1:4106649-4107335 GCF_000260255.1 Octodon degus | reverse complement strand
GCCTTGCCCTGGACAGTGTCCACTCATGGTGTCCCATGGGACACGTTCCCTGCAGAAGAGACAGATCGCCTGCCTTCCTACCTGCCCAGGGTTTGCCCATGTGAGGAGCTCAGCTTTCTTAAGTGAAGCTTCCTCTGGACCCTTTCCCAGTACTTTTATTTTTTGGTTGACATTACTATTGCTACTATTATACTGTTATTTATATTGCATTTCCTTTTCCTAACTGGCTATAAAGAAAGTCATTAGAGCAAAGAAAAAAAAATTCCACATTAAATTGTATCTAATAAACATTTTAAAAATGAAATATTAGTTGATACTTGGAAAACAAACATAGACTTATAGCGTCTGAAATAAATGATACTGTGCTCTCTTGCTCTTCAATTTTTAAGACTTTCTTCTTGATTTCTTTAATTCCTAAAACATTATGACACGAATGCCTATTTTCTTCTTGATGTTACTGAGAATATTTCTATGGCTTCCTTATTAAGCATGCAATTTGTGTTTGAAGATAAAAATTCTGTATGTTAGAAAAATTCCTGTTTTTCTTTTGTACTGGAGTCAGAACCCAGAGCCATTATGCTGAGTTACACTTCCTGCCCTTTTGAAATTTTGAGACAGGATCTTTCTAAATTGCCCAGGCTGGACTTGAACAACAGTCCTCTTGCCTCATCTTTCCTAAATGATGG
>NW_004524764.1:4099587-4101815 GCF_000260255.1 Octodon degus | reverse complement strand
TGGGGGGCGGCCCAAGGGGGTGGGAGAGGGTCCGGCCCACGCTGCCTCTGGGCTGGGACTGGTCCCGCCGGCGCAGGTAGCAGGAAGCTCTCCACACACTCACCGGACCTGGGCTAGGACTGGGTCTGGGGGCTCCCGGAACTCGGCAGAAAATCCTACTCCAACTTGCTCATTTTTTTCTCAATAAAAATTCTGCTTCAATTTCTTATTTATTTTTATTTCAATTTGGTGTTTTTTAAATTTTATTTTATTGAGAAAGAAATAGCAATGCGATAGTTTCAAACTGGTTAATAGGACATTTTCAATAATTAACACATTATACATTGTTATCTGCTTAGTGGTTATCCATATTATAAGATGCAGACAGGATATCCTGTTCGAACACTATTAGTACAAATCTTTCTTCTGATTGAATTAAGCAAAAATAGCTGTATATCTATCCTAACTATTCTGCATATACAAATACAAAATGGTCCTTCCTTTGTATCCCTCTTTTTTTGTTTAGTCCTATCAGAAATGGGTATTCCACTGGCATCTAAATACTATAGTTACGTGAATTCAGCAAAACAATCCAACGCAGTCCAGCAGACCACAACAGTAGTGGGTTATCCACAGAAGTTGTTGACTTGAGCCTTTCACAGTTCAGCATATTAATATGGCTTTACTTTATATACCTCGTTTTTAAACTTTTCTGCTGGATGGTTAAGACCAAGATAAAGCAAGATCTATATAACAAGAAATGTAACTTTTGTATCGGATAAGGTCAGTCAAATCCCCTCAGGATTTATCCTATAATCCTGTACTGCAGTTTGCAAATCCTTTGTCAGTGTCAGCCATGTGGATTAGTCTCAGCTGTTGCTTGACCAATTTGCCCTCTGTGAAAGCCTGAGAAAATGTTTTCTCTTCATGTGACTCTCTTTAGGCACACTCTATGTCATTGATCATGTCAATTTAGTGTCTATATTTTTTAAAAACAGAATTTTCTTTTTAATTGGATGGATCAAGTATTTAGTTTTCATTGATGAAATTTCTGGTATATAGATAGATGTGAATGTTTTTGTCTTCTCACTTTTGTTGTTTGGGTATTTCTACTATTTCTAGTTTGAATAATTATCCTAGTCAATGGTTTGTTAATTAATGAGTATTTATTTACTTATGACACTATATCATGAGTTTGTTATTTTGTCTCTGTCCATTTACTTCCTCTTTGCCAATTAATAAAGATCCTTTAGATAGAACCAATGAGAAAATAAAATACAAGGAAATATACCATGTGATTGACTCATAGAATTAGGGAAGCTGAGAAATCCTACAATAGTCCATCTGTAAGATGGAGACCTAGGTCATTAATGGTATAATTCAATCTGAAATTCAAAGAAAGGAGGGAATGAAATTTCATATAAATACTTAAGTCCAGTGACTTGAGAACCAAGAACCCTGGTGTCCAGAGGCCAAGGGAAGGTGTATGGCCCATCTGTAAAACTGAGAGAATTTGATCCTCTTCCACATATTCTGTTTGCCCCTCGCTGTATTGAGTTGTGCTGACTCATGGTCATAACCGGATTTTCTTTACTCAAACCACTGACTCAAAAGCTCATCACTTTTAGAAACATCATCCTAGACACACCTAGCTAAATGAACATCCCTCTGCAATCTATTATTTTTTGCCTTTAGCATATTGATTTTTTTCTTCTACTTCATTTTTGCTGAGTCTTTCACTGACTTGTTCATTTCTTTATACTCATGTGTTTGGCTTTTATTTTCCAAATATTTATTTTATTTCCAAATATTTTATATATAATATTTTCATTATTATATTCTAGATCTCTGCAGTTTTGATTTTGAGGGATTTTTGTCATTTACATACATTGTAGTGTCAGGATTTTTATGTTTTGTTTGTATCATTAATTTAAAATTATATTACAAAAATGTATTACATTGGATTTTGAAAATATGTGATAGGTAGTTTTGATAATGTATTGAAATTTGTTTATTTTGTGTATTTTTCCAACATTTTGTTATGAAAAATTTGAACAATACAGTAAAATTAACAGAATTTTACAAAAAAATCATATGCCAAATATCTAGATTTACTAGGTATTTTACTGAATTTACTTTTCACATATGTATTCATCCATAGATTTACCCATCTGTCTCTTAATTGTCATGCATTTCAGAGATAAAGAGCCATTTTCTTTTTCTTTCTTTCTTTCTTTCTTTCTTTCTTT
>NW_004524764.1:4097999-4099487 GCF_000260255.1 Octodon degus | reverse complement strand
TTTCTTTCTTTCTTTCTTTTTTTTTTTTTTTTTTTTTGTGGAACTGGGGATTGAACTCAGACCCTTGCACTTTCAGGGAAGCGCTTATTCCACTGAGCCATCTTCCTGGCCCCTAAAGAACCATTTTTCACCCAAATAACTTTAATATGCATACTATTAACTAAAATTCAGCATTTATTCTGAGATTTCTTTTTTCCTTTGAGGAAAAATTCATATATCACAAAGTACACTAATCTTAGGTATACATTGGCTAAAATTAGAAAAATTCATATATTGGTGTTAATGCAGACTACTAAGATATAGAACTTGTCATCGTTTTGGCCCATTTCCACTGGAGTAACCAAATACTTTAGGCTGTGTCGGTTTTTTGCTGTGTGTGTGTGTGTGTGTGTGTGTGTGTGTGTGTGTGTGTTACCAGGAATTGAACTCGGAACCTTGTGCTTGCCAGGCCAACACTTATGCTGCTGAGCTATCTCCCAACTGGAGGCTGTGGAGTTTATAAGCAGAAATTTATTCCTCACAGTTCTGGAGGCTAGGATGTCCAAGAGTAGGTTACCAATACAGCCATGTCTAGTGAAGTTACTCTCTGCTTCCAGCATAGTGCTTTGTTGTTGTGTCCTCAAGGAAGAAGAGTGGAAGACAAAAAGAAAATTTAAAATGATTCAGGAACTCCCTCACTTCCCTTCTATACTACATTCCTGAGGGCCATGCGTTTATGACTTCATCACCTCCAGAAGGACTCATCTTGGAATAAGGCATCACCTTGGTGGTTAGGCGTCAAGGAATGGTTTTTGAGGGACACATACTAGCTATTGAACCATTCCCTTAGAAAGCTTCTCAGTGCCCTGTAATGGCTGATTCATTATGTCAACCTGAGACGTTTAGAAGCTCAACTAAATGATTCAGCAGTTCTATATCCTAGGGTGTAGAAGATATGCTCTAAGGGGTGGCTGTTTAAGTACCAAGATATTGTACAGGTTGATTCATTGTGTCAGCCTGAGAAGTTTAGAACCTTAACTAAGTGACTCAGCAGGGGGCCAGGGTCCTTCCCTTGTGCAAGAGGAGAGTACAGAGACGTTATGAGTGATAAACTTGTCCTCGGGCAGGTGGCCTGCGTGCGAGATGAGGAAGGAAAAGAGGCTTGCATTTCCCCTTTGTGCTCTGGCTGCTTTTTCTGTCTTCTACAGACTGCAATAAACTATTCCCCTTCATCATGTACCTTGCCTTAGGTACAGCTGGTTGTAGACTGAAACCTCCACAAAGTGTGAATTAAATAAAACTTTTCTTCTGTCATATTGAGTGTTGTGCATTTTGTCTCACCAAAGAAGGAAAATAAAGACATGCTCTTTCCCAATCTCTCCTTCTCACCCTCAGAGGCATCCATTCTGTGACACTTGACCACAACCATTTAGTTTGCCTGTTCTTTAAAATGTATGTGCTTCGTATCTCTCTCTCTCTCTCTCTCTCTCTCTCTCTCTCTCTCTCTCT
>NW_004524764.1:4082623-4097899 GCF_000260255.1 Octodon degus | reverse complement strand
TGTGTTCAACTGAGCATATTTTGGAGACTTATTAATACTGCTAAAAGTATCAGAAATGTTCTCCTTTTTATTCTTGAGAAGTAGTTTATTGTAGGAATATACTAAATATATTCTTTCTACTATAATGTATATGTGGATATCTCACACTTGGGATTATTATTGATAATTTAGCTATCTCTTAGTTAAACATTATTTTGGCTCATGGTTCGTAGGAGTTTCAGTCCATCATCAGGCGGCTCTAAGGCAGGGTGACAGGGCAAGGGGCTATTGCAGAGGAAAGTTGCTCATGGCTTGGCAGCGTGGAACTGGAGTGGAAAAAGGAGTAGGGAAAAGATGAACCTTCCAGGCCACATCTCCAGTCACCCACCTCTTCATACCAGATTCCACTTCCTAAGAACAAGTCAGCTATAGTCTGCCGATGCTTACCTTGCCCCCATGATCCTACTACCCTTCCAAAACCCTGACTATGGGCACTGAGACTTTGGGGGAACACCCAGATATACACCATAGCAAGCTATAAAACATTCTTACACACATCTATTTAAGACTGTATACTTTCCTTTCTCTTGGTTTTTCTCCCTTTTTGTGAATACACCATTAGCATTCAAAAGTTATATTTTTAATTTACTTTTTATTGAATTACATTAGGTAGGATCTCTATCTCTATTTTTATACTACACAGTAGAAGTTGGGTAGGTGTTATGGGTTAAATTCTTTCCCTCTTCTAAAATAGAAAGATGGGGGCCGGGGAGATGGCTCAGTAGAATAAGCACTTCCCTGGAAAGCTCACAGGCCTGAGTTCAATCCCCAGTTCTGGAAGAAAAAAAGAAAGAAAAGAAAAAAAAAAATAGAAAGACATTGATATTTGAGTGCCTACGTTTAGGACTTTAATTGGGGAAAAGAATTTTTTTTGCAGATGACTAGGTTAAAGAGAAATGAGTATGGTATGTAGTGATTCAGAATAACTATTTTCTTTCTTTTTTTTAATTTTATTTATTTATGTATGTGTGTGTGTGTGTGTGTGTGTGTGTGTGTGTGTGTGTGTCCAGGTCAGCCCACCAGGGGGCGGGGCTGGCTGGCATGTGGTGCTGGGGGATTGAACCGCCGTCCCTGTGCTTTGCTAAACTTGTTCTAAGTAGGTGCTTTAGACCACTGAGCCATCTCACCAGCCCCTTCTTTCTTTTTTTTGGACAGGTAATTGAACTCAGGATCATGTATTTGCAAGGCAAGTGCTGTGTTGCTAAGCTACATCCCTGGCCCCAAGATAACTATTTCTTAACTGAAATGGTAGACAAAGGGAATGTCACTTAACTATGGGAAGTACATATAATATTTTGGCCGTTTTCCTACTTCATGATACTTAATCCTTCAGCATCACAAGTTGCTATGGATTTTTTTTTTTTCTTCTCTCTTTTAAAGAATCCCTTTCCTCTACATTTTGGTGCAACACTGTGTGGTTTTTGTCCTCCATATCTAACCACTCATCTCTCATCTTTTTAGGGTCGTCTTCCCAGTCCTCTTTTGTACTTCCTCCAAACTTGTTCTTAGAGCCTCTTTCCTCACTTTCTTTGTTTTCTCTCAAGGCTTAATTGTGTGTGGTTGGTTCTCAAATGTTCACATCTCTACTCAGGTTTCTCTGAATGTCAATGTGCACATTAGACGGTCTGAATATTTTAATGACACTTTGAATAGAACTCATGATTGAAACCTGCCTTGCCCATTCCCTGTCCATCCCACCAATTTGCCTGTCTTGGATCTCCCTTTGCTGCGAATTATAGCACAGTCCCTCTTCTGTGAGTTTTACTTACTGTCATTGCATTTGTCTGATATTTTTCCCTATCCACCATCACTTTCCCTCATTGTATCTCCTCTCATACCTTCCCTCTGCCACCTTCCTTACTGTTCTCCATTGAAGCTAAAATGGCCTTTTTCAACTAAAAATTCAACACTTCCTCCCTTGCCCTAAAACCCTACCTTTGCACATCCTTGTAAGAAAAAGAAAATAACTGCTCAGCCTGCCTGCAAGACTGCACCTACTTCACACCTCAACCACACCTCTGCTAACCACATTCCCCTGACTTTAGTTCTTATAACTGAACATTGTAATGGACTGTTTCCTTTGCCTGGCATATTGTTTCTACTCCTCACTACCTAGGGAAGTTAATTTATCTTTCAGAACTCATTTATTACAATTTATCATAAAACTCTTCCAATTATAACTCCTGATGGCATTACATGCTTTTTCTTCATGGTACTTATTGCAGTTATGTTTTTACATTGTTTTATGTGAATATTTGAATAAGGTATAATTCATCATTGTATTCTTAGCAAAATGTGTTCAGCTCATCTAATTAATGAATGGGTCTGGTACAGCAGGTGGTGCTGGGGATCGAACCATGTGTGGTCCCCTGCATCTGACTGGCTTTTTTTCAAGCAAGCATGTTAGACAACTGAGCTATTCCACCAGCCCCTTAGTGAATGGATTTAATATATATAAATAACTGTCGTTCTATTTATTAGATATTGAACCAGCATACTGAATTTTATTTTATTTATTTATTTTTTTTTTGCAGAACCAGGGATTGAACTCAGGCCCCTGCGCTTGCCAGGGAAGCGCTTATTCCACTGAGCCATCTCCCCGGCCCCAATACTGAATTTTAGTATTGCAAATGTATCATAGTAACAATTAAGTAACTATAAAAAGTGGATATTCTATGTCAATTTACAACTACATAGTTTTGTGATTGTGTGGTTATTATGGCTTGTATCTAGTTGTCCCCCTAAGGCCTCATGCAGTCATGCGGCTGACTTCTAGGGTTCGTGACTAGCTTATGATCCACTGGGATTATGGGTGTGAGTTCTACACCCAGCCTGGGGTGAATAGCCTGAATGCAACATAGGGGGACAGATTTGCTCTCTGTTGCCATTGTTGCCGCTGCTCTTCCCATTTACTCTTGCTGCTTTGCTGCTTTCCACTGCCATAAACTGCTGCCCTGTAACATGTGCCACTCTTCCTTGGAGCCAGCCAAGTACGAACTGAAACTGCCTATAACTGTGAGCTAAATAAGGCTTTCCTTCTTTCATTTTAGGTGTTGGGTATTTGTCTCAGGAAGGAGAGAAGAGTAACTGAGACAATGGTTGAGTCTCTCTGCACATATATATGACTGTATTGGGAAAAGCTAAGTTGTAGGATCCTCTACTTGATAATGACATCTATACTAACAATCATCAGAAGAAATGAATCACTGTAGATCTATATTCAGAAGTTCAGTCTTGAGAAATAAGTAAACAATGATGGTCCCTTAAAAAAAATCTAACAGTTTACACAATGCTGTGTATTTCCACTCTGTTCACCTCATGTGGCATTAATCAGAATCAACAATTTTATGGCTCAGAAGTACGTCACTGCCATAATCACATTAACTTTAAAGGCAGCTTCAATGACAACATGTGTCATTTTACAAACGTGGATATGTAGAAACAACGTGTGAAAAGTGAAGTGAAAGATTTGGACAGATTTAAATTTTAATTCAAGCTTCATACCAGTCTTCAATTTGGGAAAAATAATCTCTATTCTCATAACGTTGTGTTGGATTGCCGTCATGCTTCAATAGATCTAGTTTGTAGAAATCAGTGTTGCCCAAATTCTATTGGTGATCCTGGTGATGGTCATACTTTTCTACCTCTGCTGGGACATTTCATTCTTTTTGTAACTGCCATTTAGTGACTATCTATAATGAACCAAATACTTCCGCTTGTTATACACAATAATGTCATAAAATTTCTGTGATTCAGAAGCATTAAATAATGCTAAGATCCCAGGTAGTAGATCTGCTAGTAGTAGGTTTAGTAGATGGAGTTATTAGTTAAGCATTGATAGATCTTAAATTTCTTTTGCTTTACTATTCTAAATAGCATCCATCTTTAATACTTGAAAAATCCATTCTTGGCAGTCTGAGAGACTTGTGTACTTCCTCCATTTCTAGGATGCTATCAGAGAGCCTGTGATCCGGGCAGCAGGGTCCATGAGGATGACTGGGAAGCGAAGAGCATCAGGTTACAGACAGGATGTCATGTATGTATCTCACACCTGACAGTCCTGCTTCATGGGTTTGGGTGAATCTGTCAATTTCTCTGAGTTTTATCTCAGTTGTAAAACATAGGCAATATATGAGATTACAAGAATTTTCTTGTAAAGTTACAGTGATAAAGAGAATATCACTGGTGTCACATGGATCGGTGAACCTTGTAAATCTGTATATGGTTGCTTCTTATTCATTTGAGGATCAAATAGTAATGGTAATACCATTAGAGTGAATTATAAGCATGGATAATCTGGATCCTACATTTTCATTCATTCACATGTCATTCTAGTACAATAAGAGAAAGATGTATGTGTGCTTATGTGTTTGTGCTTGAGTTAGTTTTAGAGTGTTATATTCTTTCACCAGCAAACATTTTTTAAAATTTTTTTTATCTATTTATTTGTGTGTGTGTGGCCAGCTCAGCCCACCAGGGGGCAGGGCTGGCTGGCCTGTGGTGCTGGGGGATTGAACCAAGGTCCTTGTGCTTTGCTAAGCTTGTTCTAAGTAGGTGCTTTAGACCACTGAGCCATCTCACCAGCCCCAAGGCTTCAACTTTTTTTTTTTTTCCCGGAACCGGGGATTGAACTCAGGCCCTTGTGCTTGCCAGGGAAGCACTTATTCCACTGAGCCATTTCCCCGGCCCCCAAATGAAGATTTTTATAAAGGAAGGTTTTTAACTATTAAATATCACAATGCATGAATAAATAATATCTAGTGAATAATAGGCAGTCAGCGGCTGTAAATACCTGTTCTCTTTCCTTCAATGTTAGTTGATGTAGCTAGTGAAAGGAGGAATGGGAGGAAGAGCAGATGCTGCACTCTGAAGCCTGTGTTCTTAAGACCTGTACAGGTCGGTGCCTGAACCAGAGACTTCAAGGGAGAGCTTGAAGCCGAAGCTCTCTGCCCCGCTGAAATCATACTGTAACTCTTGTGTAATCTCCTCATCCTTATATTTTCAGACCATGTAGATGCTTGCCTTCATCTCCATTTCCATTTGCTTTGTTTGCCCAATGCTATCTGAATGTTCGCATCTCTGCTCCAGCATATGCTGACATGTTGCATCCTAAGTGCCACAGGGCCTTTAGGAAGTAACTTAGTCATCTCCCAGTGAGATCAGTGTTCTTATGAGACCTGGGAGAGGTGATTGACCTCTTCCACCATATAGATACAGTGAGAAGGCCCCATCTACAAAGCAGGGAGCTCTCCTTCCTAGACACTAACCCCGCTGGCACCTTGACTTTGGTCTTCCTAGCTTCCACAGTAGTAATAAAAAAAATTCTGTTGTTTCCAAGCTACTCAGATTATGATATTTTGTTACAGCAGCCTGAATGGACAAGAGGTCACTATTAGACTCAGGTGTGTGTGCTGCTCTGTCTTCCATTAATATAATTGGTTGTGATACTTGATCTGTCTCTTTTTTTGTTCATTTTTTAAAAAAAGAATTAGTCTCACTTCCTTGTTCCAAGGACAGAATTTGACAGTGTGGTAAATGTCTCCCATATTCACCCCAAGCCCCTGGTACATATTGTTTTTTTTTTTTTTTTATGGTCAGCTCAGCCCACCCTGGGGGTGGGGCTGGCATGTCATGTGGTGCTGGGGATCGAACCGAGGTCCCTGCATGCTTGCCTAAGCTTGCCTAAGCAGGTGCTTTAGACCACTGAGCTATCTCGCCAGCCCTACATATTGTTTTAATTCACACACAACTCTTTTCTATGTTTTCTTGATGTTTATATGGAGAATATTTTATTTTAGGAGACAATTAACTGTTTCCAATATCAAGTGTCATTAGGAAATTTTTTTTTTTTGTCCTAAATGTTAGGAATAAAACCCCCTCTTTAAACACTGCTATTTTCTCCAGTTGTAGAATGAAAGACAAGTTTATGTTATATCTCTTTCATTTTGTCAACTTCTTTAAATCAAAGATGAAATAAAAAGTATGTTTGATCTTATGACTGATGTATTTGAGTTCCTGACTTTGACATTCTAATTTAATTCAATATTTACTTGATTCTGAGTTTGGAATTCATAGTTAAATTTTATTGCATAAATACTGGTTTGTTTGTTTTTTTTGTGTGGGTTTTGGGGGATTGATATAATGCCTTTAGATCCTTTGCAGAAAGAAGTTGGATATGAGTACATGGTTACATCCTAGTATTGTTACCACTCGGATAATAATTTTAATGTGTTATATCCACCAGGAGGCCTTGAGTCATTTTAAATCTTACCTTTGTTGTCTCTGAATTACTTACTATAAGTTAGTACCATCAACCCATTTGTTGTAGGAATGAAGGATAACAAGACCTCAACATTGGGAAATAAGTTTCTGAACAGTTAGTGCCATTTATTCTTTCATCTAAAGTTTTAAGTACCTACAGTAAATTGGACACTTTTCTAAGTGATGCAGATACACAACTAGAATGGTGGAATTGAAACGTGATCAGAACAAGTTTGTGTCCCTTAATGTGAAGATGCAAGGCTTGTGATAGGAATTTTGAAGCACTCTATCTCAACTACCAGACCCTTGGTAAAGGGGAAGAGTTTTGAAAGATTGATTTGAATATTCAAAGGTGAGGGCAAATTTGCCATATATATATATATATATATATATATATATATATATATATAATTTTATTTATTTATGTGTGTGTGTGTGTGTGGCCAGCTCAGCCCACCTGGGGGTGGGGCTGGCTGGCATGTGGTGCTGGGGGAATCGAACCACGGTCCCTGTGCTTTGCCAAGCTTGTTCCAAGTAGTTGCTTTAGACCACTGAGCCATCTCACCAGCCCCGCCTAATATATTTGTAATAATGGATTCACTAAAAAATACAGGTGAAAACAAGTGTTTGAGTTATAATTATTTTACACCAGAGAATATGAATGATAATAAAAATTAATGTCTGCAACATATAAACATTACCTAAATGTCAATAAGATCAACAACTCAACTAATAAAAACATTGATAAGTAGATATTTCACAGAGAAAATACAAGTAGCCTATAAGTATGTAAGAAGATGCTCTATCTTTTTAATTATCAGGTTTATGTAAATTTAAAACAAATGTTATACCACTTTGCATGCAGCACATTGTCAAAAAATAAAATATTAAGACCTTGAGGTTGTCAGGTAAGGTTGTATATACCTGTAATCCTAGCAATTAGGAGGCTGAAGCAGGAAGATTACAAGTTTAAGTCCAACTTGGTTATCCTAGTGAGACCCTGACTCAAACAAACAAAACTAAACTAAATCAAATCAAGCAAAGATAAAGGATCTTGAGTACAAGGATTATTCAGTTTCAAAAATCTGTTTCTCTAATTTGGTTTCTATAAAAGTCATGAAGACATTGAAAGGCAACATAGATGAATGTTTGAAATATACTTTTCAGACATTGTTTGTGAGATGCACTATTTAGACGTCATTTGTTGCAAAAGTAGGTGTATCTGTCTTATATTTGCTTTTCCTACTTATTCTTAGTCTGTGGTTCTATCTTTACATATACCAAGTGTTCAATAAGTCTTCTTTGAATGTATAATTCATAAAATTTAATGACAACTGAAAAGAGCCCAACTGAATACATTTTTAATGAAAATGCTTCATCTCTGTCAAGAGGCTTTTATCTAATCTGTATTTTTCCATCCTTATTTGAACATGCAAAGAACAAGCAAAGTGGAAAATCCCAATCTTATGAATTTGGGGTTTAAAAAAATCATTTCATTGATAAGATGGTGTGCTTTTGGCAACTTTTTTCAAAAATTCATTGATACTGACATTGTGTAAAATTTTTATGTCATAAATAGTGGCAAGAAATCAATTGGAAGCAATTGATTTTAAGATTGCTTTACAAAGTCTCATGTACAATAGTTCATTTATTCAGTCTGGTATAGTACATCCAACATTAAATTCTATCTCACTCATTTATTATATTATTATATCTCATTAATTGTTATATCTCACTTATTCATTCAGTCAGGTATAATAGATCCAACACTGAATTATCTCCCTTTCTCTTGCCTCCAATTCCTGTGGAAGTTTATTTAACTTATTTTGGTCTTTATTTCTCATATGCAAAGTAAGGATACTATGAATTTTCAAGTCTCTACAAATGCAGGCAACTGGCTTCTCTATAAGGTTTTGGTAGAAGAAAACTAGCTGATCGCATGAGGTGAATTCAACTTGTGAATTCTTTTTTTTTAAATATTTATTTATTTATTTATTTATTTATTTATTTATTGTGTGTGTGTGGCCTGCTCAGCCTGCCAGGGGGCGGGGCTGGCTGGCATGTGGTGCTGGGGGATTGAACCGCGGTCCCTGTGCTTTGTTTAGCTTAGCTTGTTCTAAGTAGGTGCTTTAGACCACTGAGCCATCTTACCAGCCCTAACTTGTGAATTCTTTAAGAAACTCCAGCAATGATCAGATAGATATCTAATCTTAAATGGAGTTTTATCTTTAATACATCCGTTAGCAGCATGTTCCTCTGAAGTTATATTTAGTTTCAGATGATCTTTTTGGGCTAGTGGAAGCATGTGAGGGACTTTCTCCATTAACTTTTCTCTGAAGTTAAAAAAATATCCTGTAATAAAAGTCTTACTGGAGTCAAAAATGTAAATTTCCAGTTTATTCATTGGTCGGTGATACATCTATGAAACATGTGTTGGACATTATCTAGTGCCCTTCTCCTCCTGCCCCCAACTAACCCAAATATGCTTTAGAAGTTCAACTGAAATGTCACATTCCTCTGGAATGCCTGTCCCATTTAGCTTGCTGTTCTCTTGTTTGTTTGTTTATTTATTTATTCATTCATTTATTACTCCATGACAGTTGTGGAACTTGAACCAGGGCCCTGCACCAAACTATATCCCCTTCCCACCACCCCCATTCCCACCTTCCTTTATTTTTTTGACAGGCTGTTGCCAACTCAGTAAGTGTATAGGCTGGGTTCAAACTTTCAGTCCTCCTGCAACTGTCTCCCACAGCAGTAGATCAACACGCATGGCTCCCTCTGACATTTTCATTTTACTCTTCTCTTGTCACCTGATCTGTCAGTTATCACTGGCCTGTCGGCTTCATGAGGGCAGATGCCATACCTTTTTCCTCTTTCAGTTCCCTTACCAAATGCATCCTGATACATAAACACTCAACAACATTAAAGGAATGAATAAGTTAATGAATGCAACAAACAAATTGAATCTTTAAGAGATTTTCCTTTTCAGATGCTTATTCAAAGTATGCTTCATATTTCCAGAGAAAGGCACCCCATTCCTTTGACACTCATGTTGGACTGTTAACTGCTATGTTTCATTGCCTTTTTTTGGTGGGTGGGTTGGAGTAGGGTTTGTACTATTCTGCCATGTGTACAAACATTGTAACTCTTGGGATTTTTACTTCATCATAGTTAATAAAATTCTTTACAAATTCTGGTTAAAAAACAAAAACCAAAAAACAAAGTATGCTTATTTTTATGAAGCTCTACAAATTTTTCATATCAGAAGATAATTATGTTAAAACTAAAGAGTAAAACTCAAGCTTCGGGGCTGGTGAGATGGCTCAGTGGTCTAAAGCACCTACTTAGAACAAGCTTAGCAAAGCCCAGGGACCACGGTTCAATCCCCCAGCACCACATGCCAGCCAGCCGCCCCCTGGTGGGCTGAGCTGGCCACACACACACACACACACACACACACACATAAAATTAAAAAAAAAAAACCAAAAAACAAAACTCAAGCTTCATCCTAACATATTGAATGAATGAATAAATGAATGAAATAGCCAATCAAACCTTTCTTTAAGTATTATAAAACTTTTAAATTTTACACTCTGCTTGCATTTCATACACTGAATTGTACTCTGGAAGTTGAGGCAAGAACATTACCATGAGTTTGAGGCCAGCCTCATAGTGAATTCAAGACTAATCTAGGTGACAGGGCAAGATCTTGTCCAAGAAAACAAAACAACAGCAACAACAAAAAATCATCTTCTTGCACATCCCTGTCTCTTAAAATTCTTCATTTTTCTTAGGCCAATATGGATAAATTTCTGACTCTTTCTGTTATTTCGTAATTCAAATGGAAGTGGAGTAGAGTCCAAGAGAAATATTATATACACCTGAAGTAGTCTAGGTTAAAAGGAACTAAATAAACTTCATGGGGGGCAGAATTATTGGAACTTTGAATATAAACTTGAACTAAAAAGAAGGAGAAGAATGGCTATTGCTGACTTGTACTGCAGGTCTCTTAGAGATCCAGCTGCGGTGTCATTCATTGCTGGGAGTCAAGAATCAGCAGACTTGGTTCTCATCATCTGTTCCAGGAGACATAACTAATAGGACGTCTTGGTAAACATTTTGAATCAGAGAGTGATATGATGAAAACTGTACTTCAAGGATTAATTTTGTGTCAATGATCAGGGATATTGAAAGAGTATAATACTATTGTTGAAAACTCAATCCAGAAATTGTTTCGTTAACGCTAGACTTGTTAATGAAGGATAAACTTGAGTTCATGGGAGTGTGGATGGGAAAGAATATTCTAAAAGGGCACTGTGATTGTGCAAAGCAGGGAATATAGACAAAGAAATATTATCTGATGCAATCTACCATGACACAATAGACTGGAGTGTAGGAGGAAAATTTACTTCCAGTTTGTGGATAAGTGGGAAAAAGTTTCAAAATATATTCAATTTCTGTGACAATTGTATGACATTATCTTTATGTATCATAAAAAATAGTTCTTGTACCTTTAGCATTATTGTAACATTTCTATTTGAACATAGGACTTTTTAGCAATTATTATCTCTCAAATAAATGAAATATTTATCTAAAGGTAAAAATTTCACTTACCTTTACCTATTTCTGTTATCACGTTTAATTTTGTTTTATTTTGCTGTTACATTTTTAATTTTTTTTATTTTTTAAAGAGACTAAAAAATAGTAAAAAAAAAAAGATTAGAAATGATATGAGTTTTCCCTAAATAACATGATAGGAATTCAAAACGGTTGTCATATTACATCTTGCTGTCTTCAAATTAGTTGTGCAGACTACCAGATATAAGCATGCAAAAGTGGTCAAAAAATTAAAAAGAAGAGGGGCCAGGGAGATAGCTCAGTGGAATAAGTGCTTGTCTAGCAAGCACAAGGTCCTGAGTTCAATTCCCGGTACCAAAAAAAAAAAAAAAATTAAAAAGAAGAAAAAAAAGTTCAGCATTAACCACTCCTTTCATTAGACCAATAGAAATGAGCAGTCCAATGAATCAAGTTATCCTGTGTATATCTGCATATGCTTTACCCTTCCTTCTGTCTTTCTCTTCTTTCCCTCACACCAAGAGCTCCTTCCTTTGAGTACTTCCTTTCCTTATTGTAGTATCTATTGTATCTTTCAGATTTACTCTTTCAAGGTCTTACACTGGGGAGAAACATGATGATGACACATAAAGGTCTGATTTATTTTACTTATGATTATGAGCTCTAGTTGCATTGATTTATCCATAAAAGCCTCAAGTTCATCTCTTTTATAGCTGAGTAATACTTCATTGTATTTAAATACCACAACATTTTTTATCCATTCCTCAGCTGATGGGCGTTGGGGTTGTTTCCAACATTTAGCTATGAAAATTGTGCTGTTTTTTTCTTTTAGTGGTTAGTTCCAAATATATATAATATATAGAGACCTCTTTTTTAAAGTAGCATGTATTGTTCCACTATTTTAAGCAGTTAATTTATCTAAGTTTCCCTCTATATAACTAGTAAGAGGTGATTGTGTGATAATTAATATTAAAAGTTTTTAATTGGTTGTAAACTAGTTTTTTTTCTTTACATTTTTGTCGCTTGAATGTCTGTGTCTATATAGTTTTTCAAAAAGAAGTCATTATATTTTTTTTGCTCATCTCAATGGTTTATTAAGTTTTCATAATACTCCCAGGAGTTGGATTTTTTTTTATTTTGCTTTATTTTTTTTTCCTTTTATTATCTTTTTTTGTTAGTAGTGAATATTCACTTCTTTTTGCAATATATTAATTATTGTAGCTGTCCTACTAGTCTGGTTTGAAACTGTTTCATTGTTATTTTATCTTTTTTCTCATTAAAATGAATTAAAAAAGAAATAAATATATTTTTAAAAAGTAAGCAAAGGATAAAGTTTTAAAAATCATTGTGGTTATAGAGTAAATAGGAAGAGGTTTAAGAAATTTCAGCCAGCACTGTTCTTCAATCATTCCTGCCAATATCAATACCATCTCTGTCAGGAAGGAGACCAAAGACACAGGCAAGAGCAGGAGATAAAATAGGAAATAAAAGGCAATAAAGCACATATTTTGGAATAATAAAAAAAGAAAATAAAATAAAAAGCAAAATAAAGGGACTTGAATATTGATTGGGACAAGTCATCAGTGACCTAAGTAAGATTAACAAGAACAATAAATGAGGAAAAAGAAACAGAAGAGATGTGTTACAGTAGTTATTTAAAAATGTGTCCCCAAAAGGTTCACTGTGTAGAATGCTTGGTTAGTTTTTTTTGTTATTGTTGTTAGCTTTTAATAAAGTGAGGAAATTGAAAATGGTCAAGATAGATTGCTATATTACCGTTTCCTCCAAACCAGACTAAGAGCACACACTGAATAAAGACAAAGAGATTGTACTTTAGAAGCAGACTACCTTGAGTTTAAATTCCTGGTTTTATTAATTACTAGATGTCTGATCACAGTGAAGATTCTTAGCATTTCTGTGGTTCTCTTTCTTTATTTAAAATGGAATACTAATGAGATGATCTGATTGAAAGTCAAATAACATAATATGTGGAAAGCACTGGCATGTGCTAAGCATTTAATACTTGACTATTACTGGTATCTATCACCTGTCATAAGCTATGGAAATTTCTTCAAGCCAACTTGTATTATTCCAAATCATTTTCAATGACTGCATAATAGACCATGGTGTGGATGTATCGTGTGGGATATCCCTTATTGATGGAAATATTGTATTATTTGGAATGTAGAATACACTGATCATTTCATGAGTTGCTGTGACTCATGTACTGAGTCACTGGTACCAGTCCTGTCACGTAGTTACTTCGATGATTTGGAATAATTTTACTATGAATGTATTTCTGGCAAGAAAATTCTGATGGCCCCTCCCAACCACACCTTCAGCGGCAAGTCCTGGATGGTTATTGACCCTGTGTCTGCAGTTTTGTTCTGCAGGTTGAAAAGGCATGTATATGAGTACTGGAGCAGGATGGAGTGATTTGTAGTTATCCATTTTGTTTCTTTGATTCCTGGATACCTGTGGTTCTCCTTGTTTGAATTTGGGAAATTTTTTTTTTCTCCTACTCAAATATTATTCCTCACCAATTGTCCAGACATAAAATCCTATTACTTAGTGTTCAGATGATCAATTCTTTAGTTCAAGGTTGTCCCCCATGTCTTATAATTCATGTTATACTCTTGTCAAACTGGGACATTTTATCTTTTCTTTGGCATTCTCTGCCCTTCATTCATTTCTGCCAATATCAATACCATACGTGCTAGTACAGCCAAACACCACTTCTTTGAAGCCTTCTCCATCTCCTGCTTCACTTTCAGTTCAGATCTTCTCTCCCCATTCAGAATTTCAGTTGAGATTCTTCTCTCTCAGTTGTTGGAGACAACATCTCTCTCCTGACTCTGTGCGTGTTCTCTTTGGATGTTGTGGAAATAAGGCTTCATGTCTTATTGCCTCTGTGAAGTCACAAGATTGTTGATAGCAAATCATCTGTAGCACCTTCTCTTTTGTATATTTAGTGCTCAGTAATATTATATAAACAAATGAACAAGCATAATCTTGAAAGACTTTAAGGTCGTTACAATTTTAGATAAACAAATGACATTGTTGTAGGCAGCTGAATTAGATAGAAATATGATAGGCAGTCAGACAGGGCCAGGCCCTTAAGGAGACAAAATGGAAGACAAGGTGACTGCAACTTGGAAGAGACAGACACTCCCAAATGGACCAGACCTCAAGACAAAAGAGAAAACACAGCTACATACTTCCCTAGGGATGGGCATCAGGAATTGATATTCTAAATAGGTATCAATCACCTTGAAAGAACGCAAATGAGTTACTAACCCAACCCCCAACAGGAAGAGACCCTGTCCTGTGTTCATGCCCTCAAGCCTGCTTGCTCCGTGACTTGTTTCCTTATTTGGTACTGCATCTAATCAGTTTTACCTGAGCAGCGTGCTTGTAATCTCATTGGTTGGCCATAGCTTTGTTCCACCTCATGCCCACCTAAGTGAGTTTCTATGTTCTCCACCACCTTAGGCCCGCCTCACCGTGTGGTTTTACTCTATAAAAGCCCCTGGAAGAGACAGCTTCCTGGGGGCTTCTGTCCCTTTCTTGGATAGGATTTTTTCCCCCAATAAATATATTCTGCTCATAACCTCCATTTGTTCCTAAAATTCATTCTTCAGTTTTAGAGAACATGACCTCATCTAGGCAACTTTCAGGTTGGGAGTTTTATTTTTCCTCTGTCTCACTTGGAGGTTATCTACCTCAGATCATTTGTTCCCTGTGTCAAGATCACAGTGAAAAAAGAACATTATCATCCTGCTTAATTGATTGTTCATTTATAGTTAATAAAATGTGATTTCTAGCAATCATGGAAAATGTGCTTTGTTATTTGAATTTCAGGAGTATGAAAATTACTCAAGTAAGTTAATTTGCTTAGACAATAAGCTGTCAAATGAATACATTAGGTTTAGATGAACCAATTCATGGAAAAATCTGTTCTTACATTTCAGAATAATTTTCAGTGAATAGGTTCCAATATTGAGATTGTATGTAATTGTTTTTTTACCTCTGTGTCTACCAGAATCATATATCTCTTAACATAATTGTACTGTTCATTAGGATCATCATCTATAAGATATTTGCTATATATCTTGAAATAGTTCATTGGAACTATTTCTACTGGTTTATGCATTTCTTTTTAAAAACAGAGCATAAATTTTTAAATTAATGATACCATCATTGAAAGAGCACCTTCTTTATCCTATTTTTAAAATATAGTGTAATTTTTAAAGTGTTTTTATCATATTATGCAGGGACTTAAAGTTCAACATATCAATACTTGATGAAAAATTCCTGCTCCTTATTATGCCTAAGATGTTTGAAATGCAGTGAGATAGTGAGGTTAAGCTTAATAGCCTAAATAGTTTGATAATAACA
>NW_004524764.1:4059773-4081615 GCF_000260255.1 Octodon degus | reverse complement strand
AAACTGTACTTCCAATTAGATTTGAAACTGTCTCATTGCTATCTGTTTATCAATAAAACTTAAAAAAAAAAAAAAAAGAAAGAGCACCAATCATTGAAGAACACTGTTCTTCCTTCATTTTTTGAGACAGAGTCTCTTTATGTAGTTTAGGCTGGTGTTGAATTTCACTAGGTAGCCCAGAATCAGCCTCCCAAATGCTGGCATTACAGGTGAGCATCATTATACTTGTCCAGTAGTTTACTATGATATTTTAAAGCTGTCCTTGAATAAAGATGAAAGAAACAGAAAATTTGGAGGATTTTTATTAATTACACAACTCAGAGGAATGAATTTTTCAAATAAAAATTGTTAAGTAACTGCTGTCCAACTCAACCATTCACAAGTAGACAGTGAGGAGCTAGACTGGCTTGGGAAGTACTGGAAAAAAGATACCCACACCACATCTGAGTCCTTTATTCCTGGTGTCAATTTGGCCTTCAATGAATATCTATGAATCAATAGTGCATGAGTAAGCGAATAAGTGAACAGATGAATGTCACACTTCCTGCTGTCTCTAGAACTGGACACAACATACCTGTCTGTAAAACAGAACCATCAGCTGCATTTCAAACTGTTAGAATAAAATTAAATGCAGGACATGATAGGGCTTGCTTCAATTAACTGCTCAGTAACTCTTTGTCACCTATGATTAGCTTTAAATAGGAAGCAATTTTACTTTTGTGCTTCGCTCATCCACTCCCTTCCATTCTGGTTGTTGGGAGACAGTTGCTTCTACCTTTGCACAATTTGACTGTTGGTCAGTGATGATTCAGGTGAGCATCCTTGGGTGACTCAGAAAACATGGGTTGAACCTAGTGAACTATCATTTCAAAATACCTTTTTTTCAATTCTGACACCCAGTTCTGCTAAGAATGCAAATCCCATTAGATCACTGATGTTTTATTTATGGGTCAGAAAGAATTCATTTTTTTGCATGGATGAAATTAATTTATGAAATTCTCACTTTTATGTGAAAACCTCAGAATTTTTTTTTAAATGAAGTTCATCTGTGAATAGTCATTATCACTGTCACCCACCATTTGAAACTATTAGCTTTCCATCATTGTCATAGACTTATAATAAGAGATGACAAACAGATATTCTGTTTTTGAGAGGACTGAAATCCATTTGGGAATAGTTGACACACAGTTTAAAAGATAGGGAAATTATCCATATATTTATCTTCGTATAAAGTTCACAAGTGAAGAGAAAGAACAGAGTGAGGGAAGAGAAGAAGAGAAAATTAAGATGATATGTTCATAAAGCAACTCTCCAAAATGAATATAATCATTACATACTAAAAACATGTCCTAACAAAAAATTTTAAATGATATATTCAAATATTTCTGTAGAATTGTCTGTGATAAAACAGTCACTAAGATAGGAGATGTTACATTCAAGGAGGATCAATGTGATCAAGACTGGGCTATCCTGGGGCTGGGGAGATGGCTCAGTAGAATAAGCACTTGCCTGGCAAGCGCGAAGGCCTGAGTTCAAGCCCCAGTTCCAACAAACAAACAAACAAACAAAAAATTATACAACATATCTCTTAAAAAAAAAAAAAAAAGACTGGGCCATCCTATGAGTGCTCTCGGTAGGCTATCTGCATACTGACTTTTGCACCCAGTAAAGGAAAATTCCTTCTATCTTGAGTGTTTCTGCCTAGACAGCAGGGCAGTTATCAGATTGCGGCCACCTCAATTCCCACCTTATACTGATATACTTAACACTATACATTTTTTTATTACATTGATGACAGAGATATACTTGATATTTAATTCCATTTGTTATTCTGGTCACAGCATCTTCTACCCTCTCACTAGACATTCAGGAAACTTTTGTTTCCTTCACATCAACATTTAGGTATATCCATTAATTTTGGATGGAGTATACAGTTCTGGCTAAAAAAGACAGTAAAGCTTTGGTAGAGAACACATTCTCTCCACCTTTGAATGAGCTATATGAAGACATCATGTCTAAAGTTTTATAGCCATTTTATTAGTGAAAAGGAAAGACATCAAAACATTGATTAAGAGAGCAAACTCTCAAATTTGATATTACAATCTGAGTTCCTCAAGATTTTCCACTTGTGATTGTTCAAATCTATGGATGTGGAACCCATAGATGAGTAAAACTGTGTTGTTTATCCTTTGTCTCATAAGGGGTTTATAACTATGCCATTGCTAGGTCCAAATTTCATAGCTCCAATTACTAAATAATGATGCCTCCAAAGAGTGCATTTACAACAATGTTCTCCTTTTGACATCTATGCCAAATATCAGATGATTATTCTGCTTATATAGATGTCTCAGAGGCAACTCAAGCTCAACATTTTCAAAACTGTGCTCATACAAGATGAAAAAGAGATAATAAGAAATGGAGAAAGATCAGCAAATGGGAAGGAGGTGAAGAGATAGAAGGAAGGAGGAGAGGGAGAAGAAAAAAAAGATGTAACCTCACTATCTGTCTGAATGTCAAACATCTTAGGCATAACATGGAACAGGTTTTTTCCATCAAGTATTGATATGTTAAACTTTAAGTCCCTACAGAATGTGAAGAAAAAATTTAAAAAATGAAAAAATATTTTAAAAAATAAGAATAAAGAGTTACATATTTTTTACACAGAAATTTAGAAATCTAGCCATATACAGCATTGTAGTAGGACAGTGCTATGACATTTTTCTTTTCTTGTCTCTTGTTTTCATTTATTACTCCCACCGCCCTTTTTTTCTTTTTGGTGGAACTGGGGATTGAACTCAGACCCTTGCTCTTGCCCGAGAAGTGCTTATTCTGCTGAACCATCTCCTTGGCTCCTACTCCTCCCCTTTTTAAAAAACAAATATTTACTTGAGAGACAGTATGGCAGTAATTGGTATGTCATGACAAAAAGTACATATTTAGAAGACCAGAATGACAGGCATTCTAAGCATGACCCTACCACTACACATAGCTATCTTCAGTGCAGTGGCTTAGTTCACAGCTATCAGCATATATAGTTAGTCAGGGTGAGAATCAGTCAACTGCCTATGTTGTAGGGTAATAATTATAAGCTTCTCTTCTGGAGGGTTAACAACCTAAGTTTGCAAACCAAAAATTAGAGAAAATTTTTGGGCTGCTAGGACAGCCAACATTTTGGCCCTACCCTTTCAAGGTCAGTGAAGACTCAGGACATAGGAGAACTTGTACTGTAACCTCCTATAACTCAGTTGTGTCCCAAATTTTCTGATCAAGGAGAGTATGGGGCCACAGAGGAAAGTGATCGATGATGTAAAGGGTACCTAAGGAGAGTCACATGGAGAGAAAACATTTTCTCAGGCTTTCACAGAGAGCAAATTGGTCAAGCAATGGCTGTGACTCATCCACATGACTGACACTGACAAAGGATCTGCAAACTGTGGTACAGGGTTTCAGGGTAAATCCTGAGGAAATTTGACTGACCTTATCAGATATAAAAGTTACATTTCTTGTTATATAGATTTTGCTTTATCTTGGTCTTAATCATCCAGCAGAAAAGTATAAAAACTAAATATAAAAAGTAAAGCCATATTATTATGCTGAGCTGTAAAAGGCTCAAGTCAACAACTTCTGACATTGCCAGTCCTACGAACAACCTGCTACTATTATGGACTACTGGACTATATTGGATTATTTTGCTGAATTCAAGTACCTACAATATTTAAATGGCAATGGAATACCCAACTCTAACAAAACTAAACCAAAAAAAAGGGATGCAAAAGAAGAAACATTTTGTATCTGTATATACAAAATAGGATAGATATACAGCTACTTTCTCTTAATTCAATGAGAAGAAAGAATTGTACTAATAGTATTTGGAAAGAATATCATGTCTGTGTCTTGTACAACGAATAACCACTAAGACAACAATGTACAACGTATTAATTATTTAAACTGTACTACTAATCCGTTTTGAAACTCTCATTACTATTTGTTTCTCAATAAAATTATGATAAAAAAATAAAAAGAAGTTAAGATGTGTTATCTAGAAGTACCAACTCCTTTTGATGAATGTAATCATTATGTACTACAAACATGTACTAATAAAAATAAAAAGTAAATTATAACAGACTTTTTTTAAAAATTATTTATTTATTTTTATTTATTACATTTATTTATTGTGTGTGTGTGTGGCCAGCTCAGCCCACCAGGGGGCGGGGCTGGCTGGCATGTGGTGCTGGGGGATCGAACCACGGTCCCTGTGCTTTTGCCAAGCTTGTTTCAAGTAGGTGCTTTAGACCACTGAGCCATCTCTCCAGCCCCTATAACAGACTTTTTGAGACAAGGTCTTACTGTGTAATTCAGGATGGCCTTGAATTCACTACATATTCCAGGTTGGCCTCAAAGTCATGGCAATCCTTCTACATCAGCCTCCTGAGTGCAGGATTTATAGGTGTGTGCCACAATACCTGGCTTTCTAAAAGATACATTTTTAAAAATTCATGTTTTATATTATGTGCCTCTTTTGTAAAGCAAATATTTACCTTTTCTCCTCCTTGACATTTTCTCCCTTTTTCTAATACTCTGTGGATGTTTATATAACATGGGATCTAATTTGACATACTAAATGTAAATGAATGTTCTTAATATATTTTGAAATTTATGCACTTTTGCAAATAACCCAATATCAGACAATGAAATTGAAACTGTGATTAAAATAATTTACTAACAAAGAAATGCGCAAGTTCTTATGAATTCACAGCTAAATTGTACAAGAAATTTAGAGAAGATTTAATGCTAATAGTCCTCAAACTCCTCAATGAAATTGAAAAGGAAGCAACGTTCCGTAATTCATTTCTCAAAGCAAGTGTTACACTGACACCAAAAACCAGAGAAAGACCCAACCAAAAAAGAAAACTAAAGGCCAGTCTCTCTCATGACCATAGATGCAAAAATACTTAATAAAATACTAGCAAATAGAATACACCAAATCGTCAGGAAAATTATACACCCCAGGGATGCAAGGATGGTTCAACATATGCTGATCTATAAATGTAAGGCACCACATCAATAGAACCTAAAACAAAAAACACATGATTATCTGAATAGATTCAGAAAAAGCTTTTGACAAAGTCTAACACTCATTCATGGTAATGACCCTACAGAAAATTGGAATACATGGCCTAGACCTTAATCTGATAAAGGCCATCTATGAGAAACCAATAACCAACATCACTCTTTTGTTCTTTTAAAGTTTTTTGGTACAGGCTCTTGTTATGTAGCTTGGACTCACAGTGATCCTCCTGTCTCAGCCTCCCTAACACTGGGATTACAAGCAAGTGCCACCACACTCAGTATTGGTTGCTGGCACGGTGCCCCTGTAGTTCTGAGGCCAGTGTGACATTTAGTATCAGAGATCAAACTTGCGAACTCACACTTACCAGGCAGAAGCTTAGACCTCTGAGCTACCTCCCCAATCTCTAAACAATATCATTCTAAATGGAGAAAAACTGAAAGTTTTTACTCTAAACTCAGGTACAAGACTAGGATGTCCACTATTACCACACCTATTTAATATATTTATGGAAATATTAGCCAGAGTCATCAGACAAGAGAAAGAAAAGGAATAAAAATTGTAAAAGAAGAAGCTAAACTATCATTATTCACTGATGACATGATACTCTACATGGAAGACCCAAAGAGCTCTACTAAGAGACTCCTAGAATTAATAAACAAATTCAGTAACATAGTGGGATACAAAACCAACACCCAAAAATCAATAGCATTAATCTACACAAACAACAAACTCAATGAGAAAGAAATAGAGAAATAACATCCTTAACAGTAGCGAGAGAGAGAGAGAGAGAGAGAGAGAGAGAGAGAGAGAGAGAGAGAAATACATAGGAATTAGTCTAATAAAGGAAGTAAAAGATCTATACAATTAAAATTACAATACTCTGAATAAAACGTTTGAAGTGGATTTTAGAAAATTGAAAGATATTCCTTGCTCGTGTATAGGAAGGGTCATTACAGTGAAAATGGCCACACTACCAAAATTGTTACACAGATTTAATGGACTTCCAATTAAAATACCATCAGCATACCTCACAGATCTAGAGATAATATTCTTAAGATTCATTTGAAACCAGAAAAGACCTAGAGTAGCAAAAGCCATCCTGGGCAACAATGGCAAGCAGGAAACACTGCAATTCCTGATTTGAAATTATACTACAAAGGTACTGTGATAATATCAGCATGGAACTGGCAAAAAAGACACAAGGATCATGGAACAGATTAGAAAATGCAGACAAAACTACTAAGACACTCAGTCACCTTATCTTTAACAACAGGTCCAAACAAGTTCACTGGACAAAAGATAGCCTGTGTAATAAATGGTGCTGGAAAAACTGACTTTCCACATGTCAGAAACTAAAACTAGCTTCATTTCTGTCCCTATGCACTAAACTAAAGTCAAAATGGATTAAAGATTTAAACACTTAAACAGAAACACTAAATTGACTAGAAGAGAAAGTAGGTGGAAATCTTGACATAAGGGTTGATATAAAGTTCGTGAACAAAAACCAAACTGCATGGGAAGTACTTCATAGAATCACCAAATGGGGGCCGGGGAGATGGCTCAGTGGAATAAGTGCTTCCCTGGCAAATGCAAGGGCCTGAGTTCAATCCTCGGTTCCAAAAAAAAAAAAAAAAAAAAAAAAAAAAGAATCACCAAGTGGGATTTCATCTTATTGAGAAGTTACTGCATATCAAAAGAACTAATCAACAGAGTGAAAAGAAAATCCACAAATTGGGAAAAAGTCTTCACCAATTATCAGTAAGACAAAGGTCCTCTATCTAGAATATATGAAAACTAAAAAATATGAGACCCCCAAAATTCCAAGGCCCAATAAAAAAATGGACATCTGAGATGAATGGACACATCTCAGAGGAAGAAAAATAAATGGAAAACAAATACATAAAAATGTTCCACAACACTGCTCATTCAAGAAATGCAAATTAAAACAACACTGAGATTTCATCTCACTCCAGAAAAAATGGCTACCATCAAGAAGTCAACCAACAACAAATGCTGGAGAGGCTGTGGGTGAAAGGAACCCTTTTCCACTGTTTGTGGGAGTGCAGACTGCTACAACGTGTATGGAGATCAGAGTGGAGACTCCTCAAAGAACCAAGATTAGAAGTCTTATTCACCCAGCTATTCTCCTTTGGGTATTTTTCCAGAAGAACTGAAAAGATCATACCACAGTGATATATGTGCCCCCATGTTTATTATGGCACAATTTGCCTCTTTCTAGTCATTGAACCAGAACAGAAGACCAAAAATACTTTTCACATAGAGTGAAATTATTTTGCATCAAATAAGAAGACCATGAAGAATTACTGCTAAAACTGTGACTTCCTGACACTAGGACCAGCTGTCCCTTACTGGGGTTGGGAACGCATCTTTAGGAGAGTAAAAGCATCATTTCAAACATGAATCGGGGGTACAAGTTTCTGAAGGCAGCTGGTGGGACATTACTTCTGGAAAAGAATAAAGTGACTTAAAGATTTATTAGCGAATAACTTTTGTTTGGATCCAAGGTCTGCATCTTGATTCTTCAGCCTGCTGGCGGGGAGAATGCTGACTCCTCAGCCTGGTCTCCAGGGCATGAGTGCCTCAGAAGAAAAGTCTAAGGTGTGATTACTGTTTCATGTTGCACAAGATCTGGGCAAAAGTAAGAGTATTGGCAATATTTATGAAATGAACATGAGCTGCTTATCATTTGTTCCAGGTCACCCCTGCCAGGTTTGGGAGAAAAGGAGGTGGGTAACAGGGAGCAGCCACATCTAGCAAATATCAGTGACTCACTTCTGATGACAAATACTAACGTTTTTACCTCATTTGGTTTCCTTCCAACTCAGAGCAGCTTGTCAGAGCAATCTATGGAATATCCAGCTATCTGATTGCAAAAGAACACTCAAGGCCAATGAAGCAAAATAGCAGGCATTGTCACTAGTTAGCTATGCCCATTGAATGCCCACTAACCTGAATCCTGTCAATGGATAGTAGTTTTCCTATGATTTTCATGGAAGATTTGGTAACAGGCATATGAAGATGTGTATAGTTCAATTTTTCACTTGTTTTAGTTCAAAAATTGGCCAACAGATACCAATTTATTTTGCAAAGATTATGAATTGATCTTCTTATTATTTCTAAAGAGTGATACAGTTTTGCTCATCTTTTAAGGTAGAAATACTCCTAAACAGAGGCTATAAGACTAATTACAACAGTAATTAAATTAGTAATTATAGAATATGTTATTGATAATTACAGGATGACATGATAATCATAATAGTTCATCTTAAATTATATTAAAGGAAGTGGTATGCATTAATGATGAAAACTAACTGCATAACTTTAGTTTATAGGATTTATGAAAAATTAGTTAAATTAAAACTCTTCCCTATGGTTGAGAATAGCACATGAATTTGAAACATTTTTGCAAAAGTTAATTTTATGTTAGCAGTAAACCACATCTTGTTAATTACTAAGTTGATATATTAAAGCATTTGAAAATGCCAAAGTTTATATTAAATATATATACAATTATACAAAACATCTATACTTATCTATAGTATATAAAATTAAAAATAGAGCTATAGGTTGGCCAAATAACTCAGCGATTAAAGTGCTTGCTTAGGCAGATGTAAGGGCTGGGAGTTTGATTCCTGGGCTTGCAATACTGGTCCCGCCCCTGGGGCTTGCTGAGATGGTGATTGGGCATGGTGGCATGCACGCCTGTAATCCCAGCACTTGGGGGGCTGTAAACAGGAGGATCACTGTGAGTCCAATCTATGCAGTGAGACCCTGTAGATCCTGTCCTAAATACAGAAAAAAAAAAAATTAGAGCTATAGTCTCTTGCTGGGTTGAATATTACCAATAATGTAACATAAATAACAAAACCTAAAAGTAAAATATGTCCAAAACTACTTATAAGTGATTTATAGCAGAATATGATAGCCCACTAAAATTAACATAATTCATTTTTTCTGACCAAAATTATAAGAAACTTCATCTGAGTCAGTAACGATCGCTTAAAGATAGTAAGTTTAGTGGCTATATACAGTTCTTCCATTGTTTGTGCAACATTTACTGACCTTTGAGAATTTTGAGTATACATGTGTAATAAATACATGTGTAATGTACCAAAGATATTAATGTACCTGAAAATACTGACATGGATGCATTCTTATGCTAAAAAAGATTTACACTTTTGTACAGTTGAATAGATTCTCATAAACATATCTGTTGTGGGGTCTTATTATGAGAATAACATTTCTGATTTTTATACTTTCATGGGACTGAGAAGCTTAGTGGGTAGAATTTATTTTTAGGGTTTCTACTGTACATATTTCTTCCCTTAAGCCCTTTCTTCTTTGCTAAAACTTGTGATACAGAGTACATCATAACACTCAAACTGAAACACAACAACCTAATCTCTGATATTATCGGAGTTTAAACAAGCCAAAAGAAGAGAGGATTCCCAAAAGAATACATCCTTTAGCTCTGTCAAAATTATCTCATGTATTATTGTGATTTCTTGTGTTTGTTTGCTTATTGTCTGCCTCTGCAGTGTATCTAAATTTATTTTTAAATTTAATTTCATTTTATTTAGAAGAGTAAGAACAAAAGCAAGAACAAAAATCAGAAACAAAGACAGAAACAGGGTAACATACAACAATGCATATGTTACAGATTTTCAAAACAAGAGTATCTGATTAACAATGGTTGATATATATTTATTTTTATTGTCAAATCTGTTGCTCAGTTTAACAGACATAGTTCTGAAAGATTGGACATATGAATTAGTGTTACTGCTTGCTTTCAAGAAATTTTAATTTTTTTGTTGTCGTCTCTCTTTTTTTTCTTCTTTTACCTTTAAAAATATTTTAAAGAGAATATAGTAATAATTGACAAGACATGAAAAATGGAACATAATTAGAAGACCAAGATGACAGGCATTCAAGCATGGCTTTTGTATTATACATTGCTGTCCTCCATGTAGCGGCTTATATATCAGCATACACCATCTTATATATATATACTTGAATGTTTTTTCCTTCTATCTTTTTTACTATCTTCTCTCCCTTCTCTCTTCTTTGTTGTTTAATTTCTAAGTTCCATTTCTTTTCATTTTACTATACCCACTAATTTGGAAAAAATCTTAACCAATAATCATTTCTACATTTCTTTTCTGGGACAGGGAGATAGAGAGCTCAATGACATTGGTTCGATCCCTGTTAGCAAACAAACAAACAAAAAAAACAAAACAAACAAACCACATTTCTCTTTCAAAAAGGTTTTGGTTTTTTTTTTTTTTTTTTTTTTCATAGAAGCAGACAACTTCTTTGATCATCATAAAGGTCATAATGCACCTTTACTTTCCCATCCTTTGCACCCAGAATAATGCCTAATGTTTTGTATATTCAGTAAACATGAATTGGATTGAAATAAGATGAAATAAACTCTTAAAAAACAGGGAGAAGATAAGCAAGGAAATTTGGATTGTAAAATTGTATTTTTAAGAAAAACTACAGCCTCCCAAAACAAATTTCTCAAGCCTTTTTACTTTCCAGGAAACTAACTCAGATAATAAAATTTTGAAGGTCATAGGCACAGTATGACCAGGCATTCACAGAAAGTGGGGTCACTGGCCCCTGGGCCTGCTCCTTTCACTTGCAAACTGTGCTTCCTCCACCTCCCAGTACTTGGCAGTGTTAGCTGGAAGCAGAATGAAGATTCCAACACAAGGAAGTGACTTGTACACTGGCCAGGGAAACCTGAGAGGCAGGAAAAAAGCATCCTAGATTGTCCATCTGGAGGCTGTTCTCAAGATCCCATAAATATACCTAGTGGGGTCATAGTGTTGTAGGTAGCCGAGTTAGATATATTATAGGCAGTCAGACAGGGCCAGGCCCTCAAGAAGACAAGATGGAAGACAGGGTGACTTTGCAACTTGGAAGAGACAGACACTCCCATATGGGCCACACCTGAAGACCAAGACAAAAAGAGGAAGCACAGCTACATACTTCCCTAGGGATGGGCATTAGGGACTGATATCCTAAATAGTCCCAAATGAGTCACCAGCCCAACCTCCAACAGGATGAGATCCTGTCCTGTATTCACACCTGTTTGCTGCACGACTCACTTTCCCATTGATACTGGATTTAATCAATTTTACCTGAGCAATGGTGCTTGTAATCTCATTGGTTGACCATAGTTTTGTACCACCTGATGCCCAACTAAGCAAGTTTCCATGTCTTCTCCACTACCTTAGACCTCCTTCACCACATGGTTTTCCTCTATAAAAGTCCCTGGAAGAGACAACTTCCTGGGATATTACCCACTCAGGGGCCCCCCTCCTGTCCCTCTCTCACTCAGACAGGAGCATTCTTTCTCTCAATAAATATATTCTGCTCATAACCTGTTTTTTCCTAAAATTCATTCTTCAGTTTTAGAGAACACGAACTCATGCAGGTCAGGTCCAGAGATCATTTTTCCCTATGTCATTTGGAGGTTCCCTATATTGTTTGGAGGTCACCCACCTGAGACCAGTTTTTCTCCCTGTATCATTTTGGGGGTCCCACTGAGATCATTGGACAGAGGTATGAGTTTGTTTTCTTTCATAGATTCTGGATTGGGACTTGCTTAGGTAACATTTTTATGCTTCAAATGTTAATATGTCTTTGCCCATTGCTCATAGTTGTTCATACTTTGCTTCATACAGTTTTGCCTCACATAGTACTGTTAAAATTGCTTACAATTGCTTCTGATTTGTGTCTTCTATTGTTTGCTAAAATGTTGGTCAAAATGTTGTTGGTAAATCTAAGTTAAAATGTGGAAATGTTACAAATTCATGATATTTCCTTAATGGGACATTTTATAACTGTTGTGTACTTGTATAGGTTGTATTTGAGTTGGTTGACTAAATGTATTGGTATTCCTTGCTTGATTTTAGACCATAGTGTTAGAGTAATGTTAGTAAGCCTCCTAGTGGATTTTATACAAATTTCTGTAAAATGGGACTTTTAGCCAGCTCAGACTTAGAAAATATACATGTCTGCATATAAAATATGGGATTCCTTTTCCCAGTTAAATGGCATTAGGTCAGCAACCATTTTTAAAGACTTGGAGGACAGGTTCACTGGGATAGACTGGTTCTGATCCCCCTCTACATGCTAGAGGAAATGTCAGACCTGCTCTGTTTCAGTTTCCTTGCTTTGACTTTACTCCTAATTTTCCTACCTCTTTGCACTTTCCTTTTTAGAGGCATGTAAAATTAGGAAAACTCTGACCATTCCAACTAAGTAAAGCCCTTAAAAAATGAGCAATTGCTAACACTGAAGATAGGGAAGTCATTTTAAAAAAGGACCCATACCCTGTCTCTGGGTCAGATGAGATAAAGAGGAACTATGCTCATCTAGGAGGACACATATAAAAGCCATGTCCCAGCTTAGTGTTCTGGGGAAGTCTCCTTTGGGAGGCTAAACCTGAGACACAGTGGAGAGAACCAACTTGTAGGTGACACCAGAAGGAGCTAGCTGCAAAAGCATCATACTTTTGGAACCGAAACACATTTAGTGTGAGGGAGGATTCAATCTTTTCTCCTAGGTCTAATTATTTAGGTGCATAAGAGATAAGTTGTAGACTTTAAAGACTTTACTGTAAAGTACTAGGTAATCTTGTTGAGGCTTTTAACTATCCCTTATAGAACTTAGACAAGCAGTGGTTACTTTGCCAGCTAGTAAATGTTCTTAGAGCAGCTGCCACTATTTGAAGCAGAGGACAGGTTTCCCCAGCTGTTCTTTGGTGAATCCCCATTGAAGCCTTTGGCTGATGGAATGTTGACCAGAGAAACTGCTGGATTCCTTTCTGGAGATGTCTCTGGTGTGTGAGCCAATAGAAACTGAGAATACCTGAGGGGTTATGGCCATACCCGAAGGTTCCTTGGTGGAAACTGGCTCCTGGCCACTGAAAGATCGCCACTTACCTATTGTACCTTTTCCTTCTTTTTACTAGTAAACTAGGAATTCTACTTAAGATTTTCAGTAGAACAACTTAATGAGTCACTATTGCAGAGATTAGGCTGAGGCAGCTTGCAGTAGTTTACATTCTGTAGCAGCTATCAAGGGAAAAATTTATATCTGTGCCTTACATGTTAACTAAGAGTAAGATGTTTGCCAGATGTATTGTTTTTACCAACATGTAAAATGTGATGCTAGATGATATGAAATAGAAGTTTCACATGTGAGCTTCAAGGTGAAATCTTGTTCAGTTGCTAAAAATATTAACCTAGGTGATCAGATGGAAATCAAGTGCCTGGAGATTGGCTCAGTGTGCAGGGCCAAAGCCCTCCAGTCAATTGTTCTATCTATCACTGGGAGTGATTTTTATAGCTTGAGAATTGCTCCCTTCTAATTGACCTTTTGTGCCACGGTTATGCTTCCTTCTGTACACATTTCTAATACTGAACTAATTGTAGCTGTTAACTTACAACACACCAGTTCGAGGGTGGGTAAGCTGGTGGGATCTTGTCACACTACTCTCCAACAAGAGCATCCATCTGCTCTGGAGAGGGTTACTCAACGGACACCTTGGCAGAAGGAATCAATTAGAATTAAGGAGGGGAAATGCCCTAAATGTTCTTATTGTATTCCAGATATGGGGATCTCACAGTCAAAGTCTCTTACTCCTTTAAAGTACTTTATGCACCTTAAGACATTTATCTTTACATGCTGAAAAAGAGCTGTTTAATCCAAATGAAATGCAGAGGAAAGTATCAACTGTATTACTAGTTTATAATTTTTTTAAAATTTTATTTATTTGTGTGTGCATGTGCGTGTGCGTGTGTGTGTGTGTGTGTGTGTGTGTGTGTGGCCAGCTCAGCCCACCAGGGGGTGGGGCTGGCTGGCATGTGGTGCTGGGGGATTGAACCGTGGTCCCTGTGCTTTGCTAAGCTTGTTCTAAGTAGGTGCTTTAGACCAATGAGCCATCTCACCAACCCCACTAGTTTATAATTAAAAGGATGATATAAAAAGGAAAATGGTAAACATGTCTTATGTTCAGATTTCATTTATATTAAGAAGGTTACTGTTATTTAAGTTTCAAAATGAAGACATGAGCAATAGGAGAACCAGGCAGTTCAGGTGCCGGAGGGGTCTTAGGCTGCTCCTCCCTAACCTTCGGAGTGTAAGGACAACCTCACCCACCATTACTGAAAGTAAGGTTTGCCCTATTTGCCTTTCTTGTCTAGAGGGTGTAGACTTCTAAAAGAGCTGTAATCCAGGCCTCTACAAGGCCACACCCGTTCTTAGCTGAATCTGTGCAAACTTTTCAAGGACAATACCTTTTAAAGACATAAATAGGCAATTTAGAACTTCCAGAGTTCATTTGCCTTAGATGACCCTGATAAGTACATTGATGTCTTTTAGAGGATTTATTCAGACTTATGAACTAGATTGGAAAGATATAATGTTAATCTTAAACCAAGCTTTGACTTCTATGGAAATATGGACAACATTGCAAGCTGCTACTGCATTTGGAGAGGAATATTGTTATAAGCACTCAAAAGATGGACAACCAGTGGAACTTCCAGTTCCCAGTGGAACCCAAATAGTCTGATCTCTGGTGGCCTAATAGCCAGGCAGAAGACTGAAAAAGATATTTTCTTTCAAGTGTGTATTCTTGAAGGTCTAATTACTAGAATCAAGCCTTCAGTTATTAAATTTTAGCTATTTATCAGGAGAAAGATGAACACCCCTCTGATTTCTTAAATTGTTTAATAGAGGGACTGGTAAAGCATACTTGGGGAGATGTTAATTCAATAGAGAGACAGATTATTCCTACAGCTAAGTTAAGGAGCTACAAAAGATAGCTTTTACTCCATACTACTCATTTGATACTTTTTAAAAACTGTTTAAGTGTCCTATAATTGAAACTGGGAGAAAACCATGGGAGAGAAGACAAGGAGATAAAAAATGGCTGCCTTTGTTATGGCCTCAAAAAGACCCCAAGTCTGATTTTTTTGGCTTCAAGAAGAGCTCAATGATGATGAAGTTCATCTGCTACTGCTGTCAGAAGTGAGGCCACTATAAGAGGGACTGCCTTAAGAGGCTCACAAGCCATGCCCTGACTGCCAAAGCAGCCACTAAAAGTGAGACTACACTCTGAGGCAGAGGCCCCAGAGCTCAGACTCAGCTTCCCAGGTGGTCCAGTAGGACTGAAGGGCCCTGGGCCTGCCTCCTCCCTCTGGCCAGACTCTACCTGCCATCTCCACAGAGGAGCCCTGAGTAATCATGACTATAGGAGGGAAAAGAAACCCAGCCTATTGCTGGACACTGGCACAGGTCTCTTTGTCCTTCTCCAACACTGACCTTCCAGTCATCATACCTCAATAGAAACAGATTTTAGAAGATATATTGCTTTAGCTATAACTGAGGTAATACAATATATTCAGGCTGTTTACTAAACAATGATGCTGAGACTGATGTTTTACAAATGTAATATATTGTTATTCATGTGTAAGACTTAAACTATTTCACTAGTTAAAACAGGTTCCCAAGGACAGATAACAACCTGTCAGCATAAAAGTGTTCTAAAGAAACTGGCTATGCAGTGTCCAATAGCTTTGGGCCTATAGATAGAGCCAGGCATTGTATTTGTGATGTAAAACTCAGAGCCACAGCATTGAAAGGAAAAATCCCTTGGCAGTGCCCCTTGCTTACCATGAGGGCCATTATCCAAAACACTGAATGGGACATTAGTTTATTGTGACTAAGTGCTTTGTATTTCATGACGAGTATGTAAGCCTGGTTGATTTTTAATATAACTTTGGTATTTTGTGATGGTAGTACATTTGTGACCTCTCTTAACTATAGCTAGAGGGACTTATAGCAAACTGTCAGACTCCATGAATAAAGGGGTCTAAGAGCTAGTGAGTTATGATTACTATGTCTCAAAAAGATTTATAAATGTACTTGTTAGCTCGAATGTTCATGCTTTGATTATATATGTTCTAATCTCTCAGATAATTTGTTCTTTCTTAGAAGATAGCAAAACACAGGTAATGACGCAGGTAAAATCTAAAACCAAAGGTTATATGTTGCTCAATAGGCCCCAGATATCTGACGCAAGCTGTAGAAGTAAGAAAAGTTTTCAGGAATGAATTGGTCTTAGTTGAGGTGTTTCTAGAAAGGATAAAGAATGGAATTATAGATGGAAAATAAGAATGGGAATACTAGCAGTCTACAGGAAAGAAGGTCAGTCAGGAAATGAGAAAAAAGTTATGCTTTCCTGGATCCAGATAGAGCAAAGGAACATTTCAAGCAGAAATGTCCAAAGCTCCTAGAAAAGGAAAAAAAAGTGTTTTTGATGGGGGAAGTTTCAGATTGAGGTGGTCATGTGTCTTCCCTCTCAGCCTGAGGGAACCCATGTTAACTGCCAATATAAGGAGAAAGCCTGTGAAACTTTCAATAGATGCTTATGCAGATTTGTCAGTAGTTACCCAGCCAGTGGCCAGCTTGCAAACTGGAAAATACTCAGTGTTTTCCCTAGGTCCAGTAATTCATGTGCCCCAGTAATAATAGGAAAGGCCAATTTGTTTGCAACAATACACAATGGCTATGGAAGATAAAGAAGTATTAAACCTCACATTTAAGAGATACCTGCTAATGGATCTACAAAATGTTCTGACTGGTGTTTTTATTTGGCCAATATATGTTTAATAGTTTCCTTGCCTTTGTCTTCAGATTCAAAGCTGTAATGAAAATGGCTGGTGTCTATTGAGGGCCTTTAGATAGAACCTCTGGAGAATATATCTGAATGCCGGTCAACAAGTAGGACACCTTTCAGCTTGAAGAAACCAGAGCGGTCATCGCCCATAGTTCCCTCATGGCAGTTCAAGTTACTTCTTCAGAGGGGGAATGTTGTAGGCAGCTGAGTTAGAAATATAAGCAGTTAGACTGGGTCAGGCCCTCAAGGAAACAAGGTGGAAGACAAGGTGACTTTGCAACTTGGAAGAGACAGACACTCCCATATGGGCCACACCTGAAGACCAAGACAAAAAGAGGAAGCACAGCTACATATTTCCTTAGGGGTGGGCATTAAGGACTGGTCCTAAATAGTCCCAAAAGAGTTACCAGCCCAACCCCCAACAGGATGAGACCCTGTCCCGTATTCATGCCCACTTGCTACATGACTCACTTTCCCATTTGATACTGGATTTAATCAATTTTACCTGAGCAATGGTGCTTGTAATCTCATTGGTTGACCATAGTTTTGTACCACCTGATGCCCAACTAAGCAAGTTTCCATGTCTTCTCCACTACCTTAGACCCCCCTCACCACATGGTTTTCCTCTAAAAGTCCCTGGAAGAGACAACTTCCTGGGGAACTACCCACTCAGGGCCCCCCCTCCTGTCCCTCTCTCACTTAGACAGGAGCATTCTTTCTCTCAATAAATATATTCTGCTCAGAACCTCTATTTTTTCCTAAAATTCATTCTTCAGTTTTAGAGAACACGAACTTGTGCAGGTCAGGTCCAGAGATTGTTTTTCCCTATGTCATTTGGAGGTTCCCTATATTGTTTGGAGGTCACCCACCTGAGACCAGTTTTTCTTCCTGTATCATAATGCACCTTGGGCTCTTGAGGGCCTGTGGTCCCCTTGGGTGTGTACCACCATAAACTCTAACAATGACTCTTACTGACATGATGGGAAAATGCCTCTTCTAGAACAGGAATCACCAAATCTACAAACTTATTCTACAAAAGGGTAGGTGAGTTTTTTATCTCAACTTCAGGAACCTCCACAGGCCTAGTCTAGTGGTAAGATGATGCAAGAAATAATAGAAACTTGCATAATAGACTAAAATGCTATACATGTTATTCTTCGAAAATCAAATTGTGAGCCCTATGGGATGGTCCATGTCTTTAATCCCAGCACCCTGGGAGGCTGGAGCAGGAGAATCGCATATTGCAGCCAATCTGGGCAATTTACTCCCTTAGTGATACTGTAAACAATCCTGTTGTGCTTTTATTTATTTATTTAGCACAGGGGTTCACTGTATAGATCTGATTTATAGTGATCCTTCTGTTTACAGCTTCCTGAATGCTGGGATTACAGGTATGCCACCACGCCCAGTCTTGATTGTCAACTCAGAGCGACCTGGGGGCAGGGTTGGAGGTGGGGGTGGGGCCAGCACAGCTGCTCTGGGGATCCAATCCTGTCCCTGGTCTGCCTGAGCAGGTGCTTTGTCTGCTGAACTATCTGGCCTGTCCCTGTTGTGTTTTCTAAAACGCCAATGTAATAAACTTTCAAAGCTACATACATAGTAACCTTAGGGACTTTATTTTATATCAGCTATTTACTTTTGCCATCTCCTTTCCCAGATGCCTCTCCAATTCCATTTGTAAACACACATTTTTTTTTTTAAAGCTGGAAAACATTGAGGCTTTTTGTCAAAGAGATGTGCTACAAAACAACGTCTAATTTATCTGCATGTTCTCCTTCCTCACTTCTTGCCAATGCTTACCTTTTCTCTTGATTCCAGGGAGCTCACTTCTGTAATGGACAGCAACTATGTGATGAGATTAAGCCTTCCTCCATGGTGTTCTCCAAACCCACAATACCAGTCACACCACGGGATGTTACCACACAAATTTAGAATAAATACATTCTATAAACTACTGTTCCAGAGACAAGGTAGGATCCTATAACCAAAAAGAATTTTAAGAAATAATGATTGAGATTTCAATAAAGTCTAGAGTTCAGTTAAGAGTAAGATGTTAACTGTGGGGGAAACTGGATGTGGAAATTCTGTACTGTCTTTGTCATTTTTAGTTTTTTGAAGCAGGCTCTCCCTATGTAGTCTAGGCTGGCCTTGAACTCACTATGTCGCCCAGGTTGGCCTCAAACGCATGGTGATCCAACTGTCTCATTCTCTCAACTGCTGTTGTTGTAGGCAGCAGAGTTAAATAGAAATAGGCAGTCAGACAGGGTCAGGCCCTCAAAAGAGATAACACATAAGTCCAAATATTTTGCAGCTATGGGAGGGATGGATGCTCCTGCCCAGGGCCAGACATAAAGACCAAAAATCAAACACATACTGACCTCTCTAAAGATTGGCATCCAAGATTGATCATTACCCTGAGGGAGACCGAAGAATTGTTAATCCTACTACTACTAGATGGCTACCCCATAAAATCCTATTCTATATTCATGCCCACTTGCTACATGACTTGCTTCCCCATTTGGTCCTAAACTTAATCAATTTCACCTTAAGGAATGGTGCTTATAATCCCATTGGTTGGTGATAGTTTTGTTCTACTTCTTGTCCACCTAAGTGAGTTCCTTAGCCCCTTGTGATTTTGTCGTATAAAAATAACCTGGAAGAGACAGCTTCCTGGGCAACCCGTTTGGGTTCCCCTTCTGTCCCCTCTGAGATAGAAGCTTTCTTTCCCAATAAACATTCTATTCTTAACCTCCATTGGTTCCTAAAATTCATTCTTCAGTTTTAGAGAATACAAACTCGTCCAGGTCAGGTTGGGAGATCTGTTTTTCTCCCTATATCACTATGACTTCAAATGGGCACACCCAAACTTGGATATCTTGGTAACTTTTTTTTTTTTTTGGTGGTACCAGGGATTGAACTCAGGACCCAGAGCTTGCCAGGCAAGCACTCATTCTACTGAGCTATCTCCTCAGCTCTTGGTAACTTTTAAATAAATCTAAAACTCTTCTTAAATAAAAAGATTTTGGTTAAAAAAAGAATGAACTACTTAATTATAACTTGATGTCTTCTACAACTTTGCAAGATATTTGTTAACAATATTACATTCTTTTTATAATCCTGTTTCTATGATATTCATAATTTAAAAATGTACCTTTTGGTGACATAAAAACTAAAGAACTAATTAATATAAGAAGCTGGGACATATGTCACTCGATCTTCAAGAAATCATGAAATTTAAAAATTATATGATGAACGTCATTTTCAACCTTCTTGGCTTTTATATTTTGCTGATTGGTGTCATCTGTCTAAGAAATTGTTAGAACATCAATACAATTGTGAGTTAGTGTGTTATCTGAATAGTGCTCTGATGATTCTATTTTTTTTTTTGTGTGTGTGTGTGTGTGTGTGTGTGTGGCCAGCTCAGCCCACCAGGGGGAGGGGCTGGCTGGCATGTGGTGCTGGGGGATTGAACCAAGGTCCTTGTGCTTTGCTAAGCTTGTTCTAAGTAGGTGCTTTAGACCACTGAGCCATCTCACCAGCCCCTAATGATTCCATTTTGATATATTCATCTCTAATATACAGTGTCAAACAAAAGGCTACATTTGTTGATGATGAAGAAGGGGGATGATTAGCTTTTCTTCGTTTGCATCTCTATTATTTGCTTTGCTACATGAATTCTTATGTGTACTTGAATTAATTTTTATGGTGCTGGAGATTGAACTCTATGTGTGTATGTGTCAAACTCTCTGTGTGTGTGTGTGTGTGTGTGTGTGTGTGTGTGTGTGTGTGTGGCATTAGAGATGGAACCCAGGACTACCAAGCTATAACCCATCACTTTTTAGTTTTTATTTTGATACAGGGTCTGTCTAAGCTGCCCTGGTTGACCCAACCTTATAATGATCTTTCTACCTCTGCTTCTGAAGTAACTAGGATTACAAATGCAAGTCACTGTGCCCTGCTGAATTTGTATTAATGTAATATTTTTCATTCAAAATAATCATCCATTGAGGCAAAATTTACTGACCTTCAAAGATAATACCTTGTAGTCAGGCATTAATTATAATCTGTTTTATAGGGAATTATATAAGGAATACATATTGAAAGTATAAGAGAAGCAATAGCTTACCTTTGATACTTATAAAGTTCCATTTTCTTATTAGTTGAGCAGATTTACAGTGGTCTAGGATGGTACAAATTAATATAATTTTAAGCTTCAATTTTGGCCTTAGTTAATAAGTATTTTATTTTGCTCTGTCAGTTTTTAATTTTTTTTTCCACTAGTTTGAGTGTTCAGAGGAACAGTTATTTATGGTTTTGAAAGTCACTGGCTTGGTGCTATTTATATTCATTAACTACTAAATACTAAGGGAATATAAGCCTGAGGGAACTGGGGTAATTGTCCATGCTAACCAAGTAGAGGATGAAATGTTTGACAAATAAAACTTTCCACTTCTATTTCCCTTGTAGGAAGTTTATTAACATTTGAAACCACTAAGTTGTTAGGAACCAACACTTATTAAAAAGCACTTTGTGAAGAAATATTGCCAGGCTGAAGGGGCCGGCTGGCTGCAAGCACGATGTGTTGGTTTCAGCTACTCCAGTCACCTCCACTTCAGGAGTGACTGCAGCAACTACTGCTTCATGAAAGAGCTAAGGTAGCGAGTATTTTCCAAACCTTTCAGCACTGCCTGAAAATCTTGGTAATGGGGTTTGCTGATGGCAAGTTATTTCAGAGGTGGGAGGGATGAGCAATATATAAAAATTTCCAGGTTATTTTCTCAAAGTCAAATGATATTGTGTCTTTTATGAAAGCACAATTTAAATTCATTACCTTCATATTTGTGTTATAAAGCAGCAATGTATGCAATAGATTTAAATATCAATCGCCATTGAGTTTTTTTTTTCTTTTTATTTTTTCTTTTATTTTTTTTTCCCAAAGTTTTATTGATAAACAGCAACGAGACAGTTTCAAATCAAATCGGAAGTACAGTTTCAACAAATAATACACTGCATATATTCTTCTTAGTGGTTAATTGTTGTACAAGATGCAGACTT
>NW_004524764.1:4058112-4059673 GCF_000260255.1 Octodon degus | reverse complement strand
AAATTTATTTATTTATTTTGTGTGTGTGTGGCCAGCTCAGTCCACCAGGGGGCGGGCTGGCTGGCATGTGGTGCTGGGGGATTGAACCGTGGTCCCTGGGCTTTGCTAAGCTTGTTCTAAGTAGGTGCTTTAGACAACTGAGCCATCTCACCAGCCCCACAGTATTTGTTGTAATGCAGTGTTGTCATCTAATTAGTTGTTCGTGTTACCAGATACATGCATGCAAAATTGGAAGAAGGAAGAAAAAAGTATATAAGAAAGTAAGATGAGAGAAAAAGGAGAAACAACTGAAAAAAGGAGACAAAACAAATTAAGCATTATCTTCTCTTGTCTATAGACCAGCAGAAATCCACAGTACAGTGGTCCAAACCATCCTGCTTACTGTATAGGGAAATCTTTCCCACACTCCCTGTCCTGTCCTTTGCCTCAACTCAATAATCCCTTCTCGTAGAACAGATTCCTTCCCTTTTCCCAGTATCTATCAGATTTTATTTTCTCTTTCAGGTTCTCATACTAAGGAAACAATACCATGTTTGCACATGCGGCTTTAATTTATTTCACTTAAGAGTACAGTCTCTAGTTGCATCCATTTACCAATAAAAGCCTCACATTTACCCTTTTTAGTTTCTTGAGTCTTGATGGGAATGTACGTGCTCTGTAGACATTTCAGAAAGTCATCATACTGGTGATTTTATTAACAAATTATTTTAGGAAAGTTAAATTTTTGAGAGCTAGTTGACTTAGACTTGGCATTGTGTTATTCAAGTACAAATGTGTGGTTTTTCCCATAAGTATTAAATACTATCCTTTCGTGAGTTATTAGCTGTGTTTGTTTTGCCTATACTGTGCCTGCATGACAGGTAAGGGACGCGCACCATTCCTGGCTGCAGAACCACCTTTTGGATAAATATTTATTAAAGACTAGTGGAGATGTCTGGGTTAGTGACCAGACAAAGGGCTTCAGCATGGTCATTTCCTGCTGGGAAGTGCAGCAACGTGCTGCACTGATTATGGTCAGCTGCGTGAACAGAGATGCAGCGATAAGAACAATCAAGGGGGAGAAAAATGCCTCAGAAAGTGGCCTGGAGCTATATCGATTGGCTGGGGCTGGAAGGGCCAAGTGAGATCCTTCCACCAAGAGGGTTTATCATGGGAGCTGGAAGCTTGATTGCATCACTGTGAACAGGGGCTGGACTTCCTGCTCAGCATCCCAGCTTTAAGGGAAAATTACACTGCACTGCCCTGTAGTATTATTTATGAGAGTAAAATCGTATCAATTTGAAATCAATTTCCAAGAATAGGCTTTGTGCGGGATGGTATAGGCTTTTCAGTGATGGTGTGTATACTCCTGCTCCCCTCACAAGTGCATTATTTTTAAAATTTATTTTGTGGCACTGGAGATCGAACCTAAGGCCTTATGCTTGCTAGGCAAGTAATGTGCTACTGGGTTCCATCCCCAGCTAAAAGTGTTATTTTCATAAATACTTTATGAATTAGTTGGGGAAAAACAGAGTATATTTCAAAACACCATAATCTGTAAAATATGTACCTACTATATATA
>NW_004524764.1:4055856-4057037 GCF_000260255.1 Octodon degus | reverse complement strand
TTGGCTGGCTTGAGTTGTGGGGATTGAACCACAGCAACCTGAGCCTGACTGCTTTGTTGAAGCAGCCACTTAAAGAACTGAGCTAAGGGGCAGGCCCCCTAAGGATCTTTTAAAACCTTCTTGGGCTCTGCTCTCAGAATTTCTGATTTAGTTGTTCTAGGGTGGGGCTCAGTTTATTTTTGTAAAGATTTCCAAGTGAGTTTAATGCATGAATCAAAGCTAGACTGGTGGAGTGAAACAATAAAGAAGAAAAAGGAGAGAGGTGGGGTGGAAATTTGAGAATACGTGGCAATTTATTCACCTCTTTACTCATTCAATAGAAACATTTATTGTCTGCTTAATGTTAGTCAGTGAGGTCAAGGGTATGTCAATAATGCTTAAAAATGAAATGTTCAGCATCGCTGGTTGTTCAAGAAATGTGAATTAAATCAATGCCGAGATTCCATCTCACTCCAGAAAGAATGGCTATTATCAAGAAGTCAGCCAAAAAGAAATGCTGGAGGGCCTGTAGGGAAAAAGGAACCCTTTTCTGCCATTGATGGAAATGCAGACTGGTGCAACCACTGTGAAATCTGTGTGGAGATTTTTCAAAAAAACTAGGACTAGAAGTTCCATTTAACCCAACTGTTCCCTTTCTGCGTATCTTCCAAGAAGAATTAGGCATCTTGCCACAGCCGTGTATGCACACCCCTGTTCATAGCAGTACAGTTTATAATAGCTAAAACTTTGAGACAACCCAAATGGCCTTCAACCGCAGAATTGAGAAAAATATATGCTTTTTAGTGATATGCTGGAGTATTACAGAGCCATTAAGAAGGATAAAGTTGAGATGTCTATAAGTAACCAGATAGACTGTGAGACCATAATCTTAGGTGAAATAAATTGGACACACATCTGTAAATATGCCATTATATCTCTGCTGTAAGACACTGAAAACATACGTGAGAACCAAGATATTCAGTAGATACTGTAAAACAGGAAGGAACTTTTCAAAAGGAAAAGGGAACTAGGGAGAAGGAGGGGAAAGAAAGAAATGCAAAAAGGATAAAATGAGAACAGAGTTTTGTGAATGGGGTGGGGAAAGGGATTTGAGGGAGGAGATGAGATGGCGAGACATAAGGTATATCATGTACAGGTGCAAGCTCCCTAGAATCAACGTGATCGTTATGTGTGCTTAGATG
>NW_004524764.1:4052296-4054552 GCF_000260255.1 Octodon degus | reverse complement strand
AGTAGTAGTAGTCGTAATAGTAGTAATATTTTCCTGGTTTTTTTTTTCAGAACTGGGGATTGAACTCAGGCCCTTGCACTTGCCAGGGACACACTTATTCCACTGAGCCATCTCCCCGGGCCCTTAAGGTAACATTTTTATATAATGTTAGCATATTATTTTGTCAACACAGTAGTGAAGAATAATTCTTAGTGTTTTATTTACTCACTTTATGGAAAGATAGGCCCACCGAAGCAAAAATGTTAAGCTTCAGCTATCAGTTAAAATTTAATTTAAAATTAATTCCATTTTCAATTTTAATTCCTACTGGATATATTATTTGTATAAACAAAAACAAATAAGCATTGTTTTTCCTATTCCCTTAGATTATTTCTTCTTTAATTTTGCAAAAGCAGAAAGTAATAGCCCCATTCTTTATTTTGTTACAATGCCTAGTTCCATGCTGAAAAGAACTGATTGAATAGAAGAGGGATAGCTACTTTCACAGGATGGACGATGTTACCCAACAAGCCCTGCTTTGCCCATCTTCTTTATGAGATAAAGCAACAGTCTCATCTAAGATACAGGGAGATAATTGGAGGCAAGAAAAGGGCGTACATGACCTCTGAGCACAAAGTCAATCTTCATGGCCCCTTCTATAAGCAGTGTTCAAAAAGATAGGGGTAGGTGGTGTTAACAGCTGTGAGGGGTGGAGTTTTGGTCCCTCTGGTGTCACAAAATCATCCCCATGGTACCTGCACAGACTTGAATGGAGGACTGGTGGTTTCTGCTGGTTTGTTACAGACAAAGGCAATCTCCAAATTCCTTAAATTTATGACCAAGGTGACCACATGCCACTGTGTTTTGCGTAGTAAATTTAATGTTAGTAAGTTATTAGCTATGTGATCTCTAAATTTGGTGTTATGCATGGCATGGTGGTAGATGCTGGTAATCTTCACTTTATGAAGACTTAGGCAGGAAGACTGAGTGAGTTTGAGATCAACCTGTAACATGTATTGAGATCTTGTTTCAAAAAAATGGAATGAATAAATAATTTTGTGATAAAAGCCAGTGAACATAGTGAAGTAGAAGGTTTATTCAGTTCTTCCTGTGACTTCATTCTTGCTCCTTTTGTCCAACTAAATAACTCCTACTTATCTTCTAAAACTTACCTAAAGCTTTGAGCTCTGTGGATATTTCTCTCTCATTTCCTCCAATCTGCTCCAAGTAATCTCTGTGACTTATCCATCTACTGTCACTTCATTCTTCCATTACTGCATACTGGCAAGATATTGCATCTAATTAAGTGTGTATATGTCTCTTTCAACATGGTCCCCCATGTCCTGGTTTACTCATTCATATGTTCTGGGGCCAATCATGATTCCTAACACAAGAGATGCCTCCAATTATTTCCCTATTAATGTAGTAGATCAATATTTTACTAAAATGCAATTAACTCAAAATTTAGACTAGGTTTTGAGAAATAATCCAGTAAATGAATGAAAGCTCTGGATTCCAGAACTGCTTTAATGAAATGAACTTAGGTTACTTTTCAATTAATTCACATGGCAAGGCAGCTAAGTTAGAAACAGATGAAGAATGTTAACTTTTTATGATTGAACCCAAATAGCTTTTCCTTAATAGTTACAATTTACATTTCAAAATAGAAACACATAGTAAGAAAGCATTATTTCATGAACTTTTATTTTGAACAAAATTTTGTTCTTCGGGACATTTGCTGGCCCTATTTTTCAGTCAGAGTTGGAAGATGTGTAGCCCAGCACTGGCTACACATCTGAAGAAACATAGACATAAACCCATCACTCTAAAATCAATGAAAACGTTTGTTCATAACCATTTTTTTTCAGCAGATCCATCTGTTCACCCTTAAAACATGTTATTTTTTAATCTCAAATATGATCAGACTGAAGATTTGGCTACTTATTCATATTTTCCATGAAGCATGCAGGTCCAGAGTGCTATTTCAGCTGGAGCACTTGCTCCAGCTGGTTCAATTAAAGAATGAGTTATTTTTAATCTATAACTACTTATTTTTAATATATTACCTGGGGTACTTGCCTTAGAGGTAAAATAGACCACTGTGCTTGAGTCTTAATGTTAATTGTGATTGTTTAACCTTTCTAGAAATTATGCTTGCTAGCTCTTTCTTTCTTTCTTTCTTTCTTTCTTTCTTTCTTTCTTTCTTTCTTTCTTTCTTTCTTTCTCTCTTTCTTTTTCCCTCCCCTTCCTTTCTTCTCTCTTCAGGGATATATTTCT
>NW_004524764.1:4037999-4052196 GCF_000260255.1 Octodon degus | reverse complement strand
GAGGTAAAATAGACCACTGTGCTTGAGTCTTAATGTTAATTGTGATTGTTTAACCTTTCTAGAAATTATGCTTGCTAGCTCTTTCTTTCTTTCTTCTTTCTTTCTCTCTCTCTCTCTCTCTCTCTCTCTCTCTCTCTCTCTCTCTCTCTCTCTACTGAATATTAAACCTAGGGAGTGGTGAGCTGAAACTTCATATTTCTGGACCTTTTAAAAAACTTTCTTTTGAGCCAAGGTGTCACTGAGCTTCTCAAGCTGGCCTTGAACTTGTAATCTTCCTGTGTCAGTCTCCTGAGTAGCTGAGACACGTGTAGCCATGTCCAACCACTACTGAGTTTTTCAGTGTCTGTATAGCTTTGGGTCAAAGACAATCCCAAATACATAATCATTAAAATGAGATTGAGAAAACAGCAGACTTTGTTCACCTCAGTTGAGAGTTTCTCTAGAAAGATCAGAGGAAGAACTAATGGGAAAGCAGATGAGGTTAAATAATGGAAGAAAGGCATTGCAAGAGGAAGAGACGAAGAAAAGTGGGAAGGTTTGGATGATCCAAAAGAAACATACTTGGATACTAAGTGTCATAGGCATGTGTGTCATCATGCAATTAGAGGACCTTCAGGCTCCGGTGGAAATTTATTATCATAACAGGCCGAGCTCTCCCCATGATAAGGTTTTCAGGCAGATCTGGAAGAGAGCACTCAAGGGCATTTTCCAAAATGAAATTCAGAAAACATAGAAATAGTCCCTGAGTGCAAGAGGCTCATGGTTTAAAAGTAGTGACTACAAATAGAAATGACCTTGCAGTAGGATGAATGACATTCTAAGAGAGATGGGGCGGGGGGGGGGGGAAGGCAGGGACCAACGGATACGAGGGCTCAGTCCCGCGTAGCAGTGATATAAGAAATCAGGATACTCTGGATGTTAACTTACTAGTCTTCTGGATAAAGAGTATAGTAGATCCAACACTGTAAGAGACTTGAAACTAAAGAAGGTTCTGGAGATCATCCTCCAGAATGTTTTCTCATTGTTCAGTGACAAAGGTGGCCTGGGATAGTGGTAAAGTGCACAGACTCCGACATTAGCATAAATAGGCTGAGAGTTGCTTAAAGCTGGGTCCCAGTTTCTTGGAGTAGTAGAATAGGGATGACAGGTAGTGCCTAACTTCTTGTGAGAAGTACACACATTAGCACAACTAAACTATGTAGTGGTGTGTATGTAATAACTCCTCCAAAATGAGAGCTATCCTTATTTACAGTTGCAAAAACTGGGGTAGTTGCCAGGGAAATACCTCAGCGGAATAAGTGCTTGCCTGGCAAGTGCAAGGGTCTGAGTTCAAATCCCTGGTTCCGAAGGAAAAAAAAAAAAAAAAACAACACAAAAAAACAAAAAACAAAACTGGAGTAGTTATTGACAGTATAAAGTAAGTTATCCTCAAAGTTCCTGAAAATACTTTTCCATTTTGATCTTCTTGGTTTTTATATATCATTTAGGTAAAAAAGTGCAAGTCTGAGTGTGGCTTTTGCATTTTTGTTTTCAGATTAATTATGCAATTTTAGTAGCTCATTGATTTGAAACAGAATTACTCTTAACTTTATATATGAGTATAGAATATATCACATTTATATTAATTGTAAAAATATCCAAAACAACCAGAACACTAAAATCAAGTAAGAAAGCCTTGAGAGTTAAGCTTCTTTCCTTTGGAACCTCCTGGCAAGTGGCAGGGACGGGTCTCCCAGAAAGCTCAAAGTCTCCTCTGAGGAGGGATGAGTCCACCTGAGAACAGCTGACCTGCTGGCTTCCCTAGTCTGGGTTCCAAATTTCCTGTCCTTTTGGGAAATGAAGCAGCTGTACATTGACTCCAGGTTCAGTGCTTCGTGGGAGAAGGGAAAAGGGCTTGTATGCACCACTGAAATTAGCATGTCAGCTGGCTCTGTTTTTTTTAAAAAAAATGTGCAAGTAGATAATTTCAGAAAAGTTCACTGAAGTGACTGTTGGTACAGTGAAATTTCCACACATGTGGACAGTGTTATGGAAAAGCAAGAAAACTTAGTGCAGTTCTCTGGAAACACTACCACCTTCATTTTGAGACAGCATAGTGAGGTAGAAATCAGATAAAAAAAAAAACAAAAAACTACTACCATTGGCTCATTTTTCTTCTTTTCTTTACATCCCCAAAACTTCCCAGAGGCAGAAGCAGTCAGAGTATGTGTGGGGAACAGTCCAACTCCTTTCCCTCTTCATCAGTTCTCTGAGTGAAAAATTTGAAACATATAGGATAAGCAAAGTGCTCTTCTTTTCCTGGATCATTGTAGAATGACATTAATCTTAGAACTTATCACCTGAAATCTAAGGTATCAGTATAACCAGCTTGTTCAAATGAAGTAGTTGGAAAATTATGGGGCATGAAGAAACAAGCACATAAAACTTAATGACTGTTCTTGCTCCTGTAGCTGAATACATTCTCAAGTTGATTTTTACTTTTCTCAGCACCTCAACTAGCCACTTGATGGGGTGCCAGAGCCTTCTTTAGGGTGCCATGTTTTCTAGTGGAAGCCAACTTTCCATGTAGTTTAAGATTCACCCCCAGATGGTCACAGTGAGGATGGAATATCCTTGGCTATAAACCCATTGTGTTTTATTTTTCCCAGTTGTGTTTTCCAGCTGGACTGTGTCCCCCACATGAAAGTTGACAAGGTGACAGATAATTCTACCTCCACAAGTGACATTGGTAGAAGTGCTTCAGGAAGGTAAAGAAGGCTTCTCCAACAATATGTGGCTCCATGGTGGGAGAGGTTCAGCCACCACGTAGTCAGACGATCATGGAGGGAGTGACGCAGTTCAGAAGAGACCTTGACCTCAGCCAGCTGTGGTCACTCAACAGTGGTGGCCAGCTGACCGTCACAAGTGAAAGCATAGTCACTGACCCTACTCAAAGCATCCATCCCAGCCATCCTAGCCACATTGGCCGTGGAGGCTTGAGAAACTGGTGTTGTCATACAAAAGAGCTCATGTTCTATTAAGGACTGTGCTGGGGTGCTGGGATCTGGGGCGCATGCTCATGTGGGCTGCAGATGTTCTCATCAACTCTGCTTTGCCTGAAGCATCCAGTCTCAAGCTTCATTTTGTAACATTCTTCCGGCAAATTTTCCACTTCACATGAACTTCCAGCTGCATTTCTCATTAAAGCCTCTGCCTAGGTTTGCTCTCCCTCTTAGTGGCTTGACAAATGGGGCCATTCAGAAAATAAACCAGCTTCACTCTGCTCCTTTCCTCCAGTTTCCTGCTGGTGTCTCCCCTAGACTAAGTCACTTGGAATTCAGAGAGCAGAGCAGCTTGCTGATCCGGCTTCCACGCGACAGGTTTCCTGGGCACAGAGTAGGACGAACAAAGGAGCTCTCCAGAGGCGCTTCTTCTGCTTGCCTGAGATTTCGTCCTCCTATAAAATGCCATATTTATACTGATTTTTTCTTTGTAAAAAGAAACACTAATCATACCTTATATATCCTATTAATCTGAGAGTGATAGAAAGAGAACATGTTTTCGTGATGGTTAGCAGTTATATATGAAGCAGCAGTAAAGTACTTAGCACATAGCAAGTGGCTGATATTATTACATGGGAAAGCTGCTGAGCATAGATTCGGAGTAACTAGAAACGCCTAGCCACAGCTGAGGTGGAGAGAAAGTGTGATGCACCAACACAGATTAGGTTTTTAAGAAGTGTATGCTTGGCATGGTGATGCATGCCTGGAGTCACAGTGGGCAGGAGATGGAGGCAGAAGCCTCATTACAAGTTCAAGGCCAGCCTGGCTTACATCCTGCATATATTGGAAGCCAGCATGAACTATATAGTGAGGCTCTGTCTCAAAAAAACAAAGCAAATCAAAAACACAAGAAAGAAAGGAAAGAAGAAAGAAAGAAAGAGAAAAAAATTATTTCAGCTTCCTTAAAGCAGAAAAACTATGTAAGAAACCTACAGCGATAGCATCACATTTTAACGTTTTTCAGTTTTCTCTCAGCTTGCTGTCCGCTGGACTCCTCCAGGCCAGCCAGGGTACCCTAACTGCCACATGTGCTTGTTGTGTTCCCCACTCAGGCAAATGTGTCAAAAGGGCTCAAGTAGGAGTGAGATAGAGAAGGCTTACTGACTGGTGTGATTGATGCATATTTTTAATAAACACATGACATTTTAAAAGCATTGATTCGTTTGTCTAGTTACTTATTTCAACACTAGAGATTGAAACCAGGACATGCTCATGTGTTCCTTGTTTCTATTTTGAGAAAAGTTCTCACTAAGAAGCCCAGCTTCAAACTCCTACATCAGCCTCCTGAGTAGCTGGGATTCCAGGAATGCATCACGATGCTCACCATAATGTACTAGCTTATGAATAGGTATTTTAAATAATTCACCTTGTATAGCAAATGGATTTGTGCAAAATTAGATGGCTACTTGCTAATTAGCTTAAACTCTCACATTAGTTTGCCATGTATAGTGGTGTTGCTGTATATTCAGAACTATGGAGAAAATTACAAGAAGTAGGGAATGGCACAAAACATTTGTGAAGGGTTTTATGAGGAAGATCTATGATATTAGTATGTAAGAAAGTATGTAGTTTATGCTAGGCATGGTGGTACAATGCTATCATTACAGACCTATGGAAAACAAAGGCAGGAGGATCACAACTCTGACTGTGCCTGGACATTTCGGCAAAGTTGCAAGACCCTGGTGCAAAATTAAAAATAAAAAATTGTTGGGGAGGTAGCTTAGCACCAAAGTCCTGGTTCGATTTTTAGTTCCATGACAGATAAATAAAAAGAAATAGTGTGACTTTTTATCATTAGAATTGATAACGAAAAGTCAAATAAAAACTGTCTAGCAGCTTAATATTCTTAATATTTTAAATGAAAAAACTATGGAAAAATTCTATGAACAAAAAACACCCTTTAGAATATTGTGGGATTGTCCTGCTTCAAGGTTGTATATGGTGAGATTTTTGGACTTATGTGCAAACATGAGAAGTATATAATTCTTTATCCTATTTTTAAAATATCTAATTTTTAAATGTTTTTTATCATATTATGTAGGGACTTAAAGTTCAACATATCAATACTTGATGAAAAATACCTGTTCCTTATTATACCTAAGGTGTTTGAAATGCAGTGAGATAGTGAGGTTAAGCTTAATAGCCTAAATAGTTTGATAATAACAATAAGCTTGTCTTCTGGATGGTTACCAACCTAAGTTTGCAGACCAAAATTAGAGAAAAAGGAGGGCTACAAGGAAAGCCAACATTCTAAGGTCAATTAAGACTCAGGACATATGAGAACTTGTACTGTAACGTCATGTACCTCGGTAGTGTCCCAAATTTTCTGATCAAGAAGATTATGGGGCCAAAGAGGAAAGTGATCGATGATGTAGAGTGTGCCTAAGGAGAGTCACATGGGGAGAAAACCCTCTCTCAGGCTTTCACAGAGAGCACATTGACCAAGCAATAGCCGTGACTCATCCACATGGCTGACACTGACAAAGGTTCTACAATCTGAGGTACAGGAGCTCAGGATAAATCCTGAGGGGATTTCACTGACCTTCTCAGACCAAAAAGCTACAACTCTTGTTGCACAGGTCCTGCTTTACCTTGGTCTTAACCATCCAGCAGAAAAGTATGAAGACGAAATATAGGAAGTAAAGCCATGCTGTTATGTTGAACTGTGGGGGACTCAGGTCAATAATTTCTGACATTGCCAGTTAAACAGAGGACCCAATGCTATTATGGGCTACTGGACTCTTTTAGAATATTTTGCTGAGTTTACACACCTATAATATTCAATAACGGAACTTAGAAAAAATGGGGTATACCGATGAATGTCCATCTTGTATCTGTGTATTCAAAGTGGTTAGGATAGATATATAGTTGCATTCTCTTAATGAATAGAATGATTTGTTCTAATGGTGTTTGTAAATAGGATCTCAAGTCTGCATCTTGTACAGCAATTAACCACTAAGAAGAATATATGCAGTGTGTTATTTGTTGAATCTGTACTTCCGATTTGATTTGAAACTGTCTCATTGCTATCTGTTTGTCAATAAAATTTTGAAAAAACAAAAAAACAAAAAAACAACACCCTTTAAGCATAAGGCTAACTTGTGACACAGATAAGCTAAAATTAAATATAAAAGTAGAAAAAATAAAAAGATAAGCAAAATACAAAGTATATTACTATTAGAATGGTTATCGTAATAAACTTCAAGATGAGGAGTATGATTTCAAAGTGTTAAAAATTTCAACATAGAAGTAGGATATGAAAACAATGCATATGTATGTTTCAAAAAATTTAAAGTCAAAATTAATAGAAATAAAGAATAAAGTCCTTAAGCACTATGGAGAATGATGCATCCAACTGTTTGATATTACTAAAGAAATGTAATAATGTGATACCTATAACTCCAGCTCCTGGGGAAGCTGAGGCAGAAAAGTTGGAAATTCAAGGACATCCTGGGCAATTGACAAGACCTTGTCTCAATATAAAAGATAAAAAAATTCTGGGGACCCAGTGATAGAGACCACCTGGGTTCCTCAGTACCAATACAGAACAACACAAAACCAGGCCTGCACAGCATTTTTGCAAAGAAGATATCCAGAAGGTAAACAGATGTTTGCACACACACACAAAGTTAGAGAGAGAGAGAGAGAGAGAGAGAGAGAGAGAGAGAGAGAGAGAGAGGAAAGAGAGACAGAGACACAGAGAGAGGAGAGAGAGAGAGAGAAGAAAGAGAAAGAGATAGGGAGAGAGAGAGACAGACACAGAAAGAGAGACAGAGAGAGACAGAGAAACAGAGACAGAGACAGAGACAGAGACAGAGACAGAGACAGAGACAGAGACAGAGGATTTTCAAGATTTCTAGCTAGGAAAATGCACAGTAAAACCACAATATACTTGGGATTGCAGTACCAAACAGAGTGCTTGCCTAGTGTTTCAGACAATGCCTGATCCTAACTCTGTAAATGAAGCAACACAATGAAGAGCTACTTCACTGCTGTAAGAATGGCTTTGGTCAGATCTCAGTGTGGCCCACTACTGTAATCCAGCACTTGGAGGCTCAAGCAGGCCAATCAGGCACCATCACAACCGGATGGACAAATAGAGAAAATGTAGTTATATATACACACAATTAAGTACTATTCAAATTTTATCAAGGAGGAAATCCATCATTTGTGTCAATATGGAAGGGCCTGCAAAACTTTATGCTAAGTGAAATAAACCAAGCGCAGAATAACACACCTGAGGGCTGGGGATATAGCTCAGAGGCATAAATGCCTGCTTGGCAAGCGCAAGTTCTAAGTTCTATCCTCAGCACCACAAAACAAAACAAAAAAATAATAAAAAAATAAATAAATAAAAAAAAAAAAAAAAAGAATAACAAGCACTGCATGATCTTACTTTAAAAATAAAACTTGTAGAAGCAGAGTAGAATGGTGGCTTTCCTTGCTTAGGCAGATGAAGCCTGCCGTGCCAATCCCACCCCTGGGGTTGCCCTGAGATTGCAATGAGAATGAGTGTGGTGGTGCATGCGTGTAATCCCAGTGCTTGGGAGGCTGAAAAACTGGAGGATCACTATGAGTCTGATCTGTGTAGTGAGACCCTGTATCACTGTACTAATACAATAAATAAATCAATAATAATAATAATAATAATAATAATAATAATAATAATAATAAGAAGAAGAAGAAGAAAGAATGGTGGCTCCCTGGAACCTGGGGATGACATGGGGAAGGGGTAAGGCAGAAACTGATTAAAGGGCAAAAAGTTTCAGCTGGACAGAAGAAATAAATTCTGGAGGTCTCTTTTCAGCACAGTGACTAAAATGACTAACAATGAATATAGTACATGGATGAAAAAGTTGCTAAGATGAGATTTTCTATGTTCTTACAAATATATGAAGTACTAGATGTTAATAACTTGACTTAATCATTCCACGATATAAAGCAAAATATCACAGTACAGATACTAAGTATCTACAATTTGTCATTTTTCAGTTTGACAAGGTACTAAATCTTTTAGAAAATAATGAAATGAGACAATATGACGTGCTGGCAAAGTCATGGATCAATTGGATCTCTAATGTGCTGCTGCTGAGAATGCTAATGGTATGGACTGTTTGGACAGTAATTTTTCAGTTTCCTGTAAATTTTAATCACTTTTAGGTGGAAACAAGGAAAAAAACATGATTAAAAACGTCTATAAAAAGACTGGAATGTGAATGATGGCAATAGCATCATCCATAATATCCAAAACCTGAAATGATTTAAATTTCTATCAGCAAATAAATTGATAAGCAAAATATGAACTAGCCATGCAAATAGTAGTCAGCAACCAAATTCATACTATGGGTGCACCCAACAGTACGGATGAATCACAAAATAATCACACTGAATGAAAGAAGCTAGACATAAACACTCACTATCTGAGCCAGTGTAATGTTGTGGAGTATATAGACTGCTCCTTTATGACAGGATGGATCAGGTCTTACCTGAGATTGCAAATAGAGAAAGACACCTCAAAGGGATAAAAGAGAATTTCATTCAGTTACCACCTACAGCTCCAAAACTAATGTCTTAACTAGCATTAATCATCTCTATTGGTCTAATAGTGATTTTGCATGTTCTGGTGACACGTGAATTGAAAAGGACATTAAAGAGAGATCATTCTCTCTGTCCAGTATTCACTGGTGTATCCAGTACAGTATAATCAGAAGAAAAAATTCCCAGTTAGTAGAGGAAAGAATAAAAGTCCATAACAGTTATGAAACTGTGCTAGGTATTGTGAAGATGTATTGCACAGGAGAGTGGGGAATTCCCTTGTACTTGTTAAGAGCAACACCCTAGTTCATGTTCTGTGCTTTTGCCTTTTGGAAGCCATTTCTAATCTAGCCTCCTCTCTGGCCACCTCTGAAAGAGGTGTTGGAGATGTGGGGTTCAGAAAATGATATCCCGTAGACTGGCAGTCTGATATTATAAGAGTCCTTAGACACTGCTTCAGAATCAACACCCCTTTGACTTTGTTGTATTAAGAATCCTCATTGGCAATAAAGTCAAAGTTGAGAAAGGGAAGATGATTACCTTCCTCCCTCACCCTGAAGTCTCATTACCTGAAGCGTGCACTCACACTTACGTGGAATTTATGATGTAAAAGACAGTGTCTGCTTATGGGGTCCAATTGTTTTCCCTACAACATTTACTACCCCTCCAACTCATCTGTGTCCTCATTCTCCCCTGCTCTTGTGAAAAGGGCTGTAGACATCTGAATCATAATGAGCTAGTGCATGATTGCCTTTTTGCATATCAGTACACTTTTGCGTTCTTTCCTCCTATTTAATCTATCATCTGACCATCCCAATTTTCTCCCGGGTCCTAGAGATTGTGCACTTTCAGTAACACTTAGGTGGTGCATATCTAAATAGCTGAGTATTGTCCTGGAAATTGAGCAACTGCAGGTGTTTTTAGGGTGAGCTCATGGTCCTTGACTATGCAAGTCTATTTGCTTTCAGGCAGTGTCAAATACTTATCTCTTTACTTCTTGACCTTGTACCTTTGCCTTTTCACTTCATACCACTCAAGAGGATATCAAGCAAGCCGAGGGCCATAACCTTCTCATGCTTATATTTCCCTGCTCAAATTCTGGAAACAGGTTTCTAACAGTTTGGGACCCCATATCATCACATTATATGCTATTTCATGACTGACAAATGGCTGCTTCTTGCCTTAGTCATTTTTCTTTTAATAATATACTATGTGTACCAGTGTACTTTTAATGTCCTGTTATCTCACCTACACTGAGGGTGTATTTTAGGCCTTATCACAGACAAGGCCTTGCCCCAGGTTCTGGATGTGGGACTGCTGACTCATGCCACACAAATGGTGGGGAGGTTCTTGTAGCAGCACCTCACACTTCATATCTGAGACCTTCTTAATGAAGAATGCTAGAATCTATAAAAAAGTAAATCTTACAATCTCACAGATTTTCTACATAGCTTGGGTCTTACTGATGAAGCTGATCAAGAGCAAGTATTCTGCTCCACAATTTTTCTGGTCATAGGCCTATTACACTCTGCTTTCTTGGCTGTGTGATCTGAAGGGAATAATTAATATCCTGTTGGATCATAAGGAAGGACCACACACAAAATTTCTGTTCACATTGAATAACCAGCACTTGACACATATGGCCATATCTAATTGCAGAAGTGTCTAAAATGATGAGTCTACCCGTATGTAGAGTTTAGCTAGTCTGTTAATCCAACTGGTTGGCAGAAAATTAGATGCTTGTCATTTAGTGATATTCCCCCAACACAATTAAATGAAGCTGTACGGGGCCATTCAGGAGCTAGTGCAAGATAAGAAAACTAAAGTCACTTTCTAATATTAAAATGAATGAAAATGAAAACAAAATGAGAAAGATTAGCTTTCTTTAAGCATGATTTGCAAATGTGCTGTGCATAAACTTGATAAATTAAATCAAGGTGTAATGGAATATCATCAGGATAAATGTATGGGAGATAGTCACACAAAATAAAATTTAATTTATGTGTTAGTATACCCTGCAGTTTGATGATTGCCTTCAGTTCTTATTTGTTGTTGCAGCACCAGTGAGCCTGGAGCCTTCATACTGAGTTACACTTTTGTATTTTTTTTTAAATTTTTACTATTTTGAGATGGGATCTCGGTAAGTGGCCTACGCGCTGGGCTTGGACTTGTGATTCCTTTGCCACACCTTTCGAGAGTGCTGAGGTTACAGGCATAGGTTGCCATGCCTGCCTTGATAACTGCTTTAGAAAGGGAAATAAAGAGAAAAAAATAACAATGTTTATGTAGCACTGAAAAAAAAAACCCAAGAATCAAATATGTGTGATGAATACAAATGATCATGTTACATAGGAGAACATATTTTCTACAGTAAAAAATGAGAATTTCTTGCATTTGACCATAACTGAAGGACAATATTATTTGGGGCCATTTTCTATGTTTCTATCTTAATTAAAAATTTTTTTTTTTTTTTTGGTGGAACCGGGGATTGAACTCATACCCTTGCACTTGCCAGGGAAGTGCTTATTCCTCTGAGCCATCTCCCCGGCCCTTAATTAAAATTCTGTGGGGCTGGGGAGATAGCTCAGTAGAATAAGCACTTGCCTGCCAAGTGCAAGTTCAATCCCTTAGTTCCACCAAAAAAAAATCTAATGATTAATTTAATAGATATTACAGTCATAATTTACTAGTCATTTACTATATACCACTCACAAAAATAATGGTTTTTTCCATTCCACTAGTAAAGAAATAAAATCATGCTGAAGAAATGACTTTTACATTGAGTTACTGGAGATACAGCCAGCAAGGTGCACTTTGGATTTCAGATCAGATTTATTTGATGCCAAATCTCTTGATATCAGCAATGTACTCTTCTGCCCCTTGTGGGAAACAGATACTGCTGTTGGAAAGGGGAACTCTGGGATAGTGAAAAGTTTCATCTTCATATAAGTGAGTGGACCTGCTTTCTTGTTATATAAACCAATAAATCTTGTGTGAGTTTTGATAGTTGATATGGTATAGTCTTTATATCTCACATGGAGAAAAAACAAAATTCAAACCCCAGGAATATGGATCCATTGATTATGTGATTGATATGATTATTAAGAAGACTTAAACTTCTGCCTAGTAAATATTAGATATGGGGCCGGGGAGATGGCTCAGTGGAATAAGCGCTTCCCTGGCAAGCACAAGGCCCTGAGTTCAATCCCTGGTTCCACCAAAAAAAAAAAAAAAAAAAAAAAAAAATTAGGTATTATGTCTCATTCTTGAGTCAGATGCATCCCACAGATAGCTCCAAATTTATTTTGGTGTTTCCAAGATCTAATATGTTTAAAATTAGGAGTTTTTTTTTTTAATTTTTAAAGGGAATAAAAATAGTACAAAAATATTAGCAGTGATACAGAATTTCACAGAACAAAATGATTGAAATTCAACAATGGTTGAGTGTTGCACATGGTTGTCTTCAAATTAGTTCTTCAGGGCTGTAGAGATAGCTTGACAGTCTAAGTGTCTACCTGGCAAGTGCAAGGACCTGGGTTCTATCTCTGATACCATATACTGTGTCTGCCCTGGTGCCCTGGGTGCACCATGACAGCCCAAAACTGGGTGTGGTGGCACATGCTTGTAATCCCTGCACTGGGGAGGTTGAGAGAGGATCACTACAAGTCCAAGCTGCACAGTGAGACTCTGTACCAAATAAATAAATAAATAAATACAATCTTTTAAAAAATTGGTCCAAAAATTTTCAAAAAAAAAACCCACAAAAAATAGCATTAACTTCTCCTTTCAAAAGACCAGTAGATATCAGCAGTACAACTATCTAAGTTCTACTATGCCAGTGTTAAGAGTATTGTACACACTTCTCTCTGTTAGGGATATGCCACTAACCTGGCACTCAGTATCTTAAGATAGAATGATACTCTTTGGAACAGAAAACATTAAGATCAACTTGAATGGTATATGCAACATTTGCATAAATTAGTTCTTGCTTTGGTTTTGGTCTTTATCATTTCATTTTATTCAAACATGAAAATCTTTATAAATCTAATTAATGCTATCTTGTGTTTATGATGTTTTGTGGGGTTGTACTTGCCGGACTATATAAGTTCTGCCTTATCACAATGAACAATAGATACTTGCCATAAGCAGATTCTCATCTGTTAACATTCTGAAATTCAATGGCAGTACAGTCCATCAGGGTTCTCTTTGTCCAGGTGCAGTGCCACACACCTGTAGGGCCAGCAGTATGGGAGGCTGAGGCACAAAGATCACAAGTTGGAGCTCAACATGGGCAACTTAGTAACTTAGTGAGACCTAGTCTCAAAATAAAAATCACTGAGCATGTGGCTCTGTGTGAAAGGCCCAGGCTAAATTCTCATGCACAAACATGTGTGCACATACACAAACATGCCCGCACAGACACATAGAGACAGGTTATGTTCTATTTATTCTGATGCCGCTTTTCTAGAACTTTTGTGGGCCCTTTTCTATTTGGACTGGACCATCAGTCTGTCTACCGCTTCCCACTGGCTATGAGAAGAATGTATCTTGACTCTCCTATGAACTGAAAATAGTCCCTATAGAGCAGAATTTGGAAATTTGCCTGGCAATACATTGTAAAACTGTATAATAAGGAAGTAAGAGTGAAAGAGTAGAAATTGAGAAATCAGTTAGCCAAATAAAAGATTGATATTTCTGATTCATTTTTTCTTCCTTGATTCAGATTCAAACTTAGAATATCTGTAAGTATCTATAGGTACGTGTGTAAACAAGGCCTACTCATTCAACCACCATCTATCAGTAGTCATTGAATTTCCCGCTGTTCTGGAAATAGTGATCTATCAGTGCAAACAGAAGTGTTGATGAAGGAGATAACTGGTATGTACCATGGTCCCTTTAATTGGAGAATTTTGTTAAGGAGAACCTGTGTGGCCATATTTATGATTTCTCTTTCCTAAAACAGTTTACAGAAAGCAAAACTGACTCTCAGTGTTATTGATTCACATTGACACACTTAAAACCAACTTAGATGATCTGAAAAAGCAATAAAATTCATTGATTTATATGATCCCATAGCAATCTGACAGTAAAAAAATATTTAATGGAGGAGATTCCTACAAACTTCCCAAAACACAAGCAGATAGTTCAGTAGCTAACAATGTTATTCATTGCAAAGTCCTCTTCTCTAAGTTGAGTCAACAAAAAGAGAGGTCTCCTCCTCAGGACTGTTTTCACTGGAGAGAGTTTGGCAGGGTAAAAAGTTTAAAGAGTAAGAAGCAAAACAGGAGGGTAGTTGAACTCTCAACATAATAGCTTCAGTTTTTCTTTTCTCACTGTGTTTGAGTCATCCCACTGTTGTAGTGAATCATTTAATCTTCCTGCATCTCAGTTTACAAACCAAACTTGTGAGAAACCCCTGCCCTGAATTTGATGACGTCTTTGTTTATTTTGGAGATTCAACACTGGAGGCAAAGTATTCAAAACTTGATTAAACAGGATGCACTTTTTCCCAGTCTACTTCCATCTTAAAGAATTGCTTTAAAAAGGCAAAACTGGGGCTGGTGAGATGGCTCAGTGGTCTAAAGCACCTACTTAGAACAAGCTTAGCAAAGCACAGGGAC
>NW_004524764.1:4034268-4037784 GCF_000260255.1 Octodon degus | reverse complement strand
AAAAAAAAAAAAAAAAAAAAAAAAAAAAAAAAAAAAAAAAAAAAAAAAGCTCCAGATGCATCTCAGTGCATCAGGACAGGATCAAAATGAAATAGGGGCTCAAAACACATTCTTAGGTGGGATAAATGGTGGGGTTGTCCTTGTGCCCAAGCCTGTGAGTGACTCAGAAACAGGCTGCCTATGACATGAACTTTGCTCCAGGATCACTTTCTTGTACCAGGCCTCTGGTGGTAGAAGTGGATGGGGTAAGCAAGGCTTTTATCCAATCTCACACATGCACTTCCCAGGGATTTCCTCTCAGAGGCCCAGGAGACATCTGGTTCCCTGGAAGTTATGCAGGAGCCAGAGAATCACAGGCTTTCCAGCATGTTGACTGCCTGCTCTGAGCCTCTGGTAATCAGAGAATTCTATTTCCATTCATTCATTCCTCAAATACTGAGCCCTTGTTCTGTGCTGGGGATCCTGTGGGGGCCAAGATAGCTGATGGGCGTGAGGGGAGAGAGAGGCTCTCTGGCGGTGGGAACACCAAAGAGAGCAGCACTGCTAGAAATCAGCTGTTCTGGAAGGAGAGCTAAGAGCAGAAGCTCTGAGGAAAGTGATTTGGGGCACACCCTTAGAAATTAGAGGGGCTCAGGGTGGCTGGCCATTCTCCAGTCCAGTGGTTCTCAAGAGGGGACATTTTCCAGTTACAGCTGAGGTGGGTTAGGGGCTGTTGAGAACATAGAGCAGAGGCAGGGGAGGTCCCCAGAAAGAACTTAAATCACCTTTTCGTTTACATATTTCCCAAATTTTTACATTTGGATTGGAATTATGAATAATTATTCATTACCTTGGAATATCATTACCTTCAATGAATTTTGCACAGACATGCAAGGAAGCTTTGGAAATACTGCTTTCTTATAATCATACATTATAATATTGGTGGAAGATTGTTTTTAATGGGAGAAATGTCAAGTCTAACTGCTACTGTGTGAGGACAATGTTTATTTTTTTCTCTGTATTATGTGTACTTAAATGGGATAGATTTTCATTTTGAAAGGAAATTGACTCTTTCCCTTCCTTGTTTTTTGAAAATCTCTTGTTTCTACCCCCAGTATCCACACTCTGGAGTTTATCATTAGAATATTTGCTTTCATTATGGCTCATTCTTAGATGTCCCCGCCCACTTGATGCCTCCTGCATATCTGCGGGGCTTTCAGGAGATGGTTGGATCAGGGTGTGTGATACTGGACATGTTTTTTTTTTTTTAAATTTTATTTATTTATTTGTGTGTGTGTGTGTGTGTGTGTGTGTGTGTGTGTGGCCAGCTCAGCCCACCAGGGGACGGGGCTGGCTGGCATGTGGTGCCGGGGGATTGAACCGCAGTCCCTGTGCTTTGCTAAGCTTGTTCTAAGTAGGTGCTTTAGACCACTGAGCCATCTCACCATCCCACATGTTTTTTTTTTTTTTTTTTGCAAAGCTTTATTCCGGAGGGGCTCAGTCCTTCTTGGCAGCTGCCTTTCTCATGGCGGCCAGCACGTTGCTCAGCTCCTCACGCTTCCTCTTGGCGCGGATGTGCGTCCCCACCCTTTTCTTGATGAACTTGAGGGCGCGCTTGTCCTTGGAGACCTTGAGCAGCTCCATGGTGCGCCGCTCGTAGCGGGCGAAGCCGCACACCTCCCGGATCATGTCCTGCACGAACTTGGTGTGTTTGGTGAGACGTCCGCGGCGGTGGCTGTGCCTCGGTTTGCTCACATTCTTAGTCACCTTGTGGCCCTTGTTGAGGCCCACGGCCATGGGATAGCGGAGGGCCATGGCTACTCTTTTTCAATGGTTGCTGTGGCAGAAGCCACATATTTTAATTTAAAATACCTAATAAAATGTAAATGATCTGAGGGGCTGGAAAGATGGCTCAGTAGAATAAGCACTTCCCTGGCAAGCGCAAGGGCCTGAGTTCAATCCCCGGTTCCACCAAAAAAAAAAAAAAAAAAAAAAAGTAAATGATCTGGAAATACTTGTTATACTATATTCTTTAGGGAATAGTGACCAAAAATAGTGTATATCTGTTCAGTACTGATACAATTTAGTTTTCCAAATATTTGCCATCCCTAGTCGTCAGACTAGGAGGATGCAGGACCCACAGGTGCAATAAGGCTAACTGTATAATGCAGTGGTGAAGAAAACAGACCTTCCTGGGCTCAAGTCCAGGCTCTCTTAGTGACAACTGGCCTTTGGGATTCACTTTTTTTTTTTTTTAAACTGTAACTGGATTTAATACATTCTTCTCATAGAAATATTTTTAGGGTTAAATACGTAGATATAACCCTTACAACGTATCAAGCACATAGACACAATTCTTTTAAAGTGACACTACTCATTAGAAAGCAGCTATGACTCTTACTGTCCACTTAATTGGTCATAATGTTGCAGGCAGCTGAGTTAGATAGAAATATTATAGGCAGTCAGACAGGGCCAGGCCCTCAAAGGAGATACCACAGAAGACAAAATATCTTACAACTCTGGGAGAGAGGGATATTCCCACCGTGGGTCAGACTTAAAGACCAAAGATCAAACAAACGCCGACTTCCCTAAAGATTGGCATCCAAGATTAATCATCACCCTGAGGGAGCCAGATGAATCATTAATCCGACTACTACTGGATGGCTACTTGATAAAGTCCTGTTCTACATTCATACCCACTTGCTATGTGACTCCCTTCCCCATTTGGTCCTGGACTTAATCAATTTTACTTGAGCAATGGTGCTTGTAGTCCCATTGGATCACCATAGTTTTGTCCCAGCCCACATCAACCTAAGCAAGTTCCCATGTTTTTACCACCTTAGACCCACCTCACCGCGTGGTTTTACTCTATAAAAGTTCCTGGAAGAGACAGCATCCTGGGGACAACCCGCTTGGGCCTCCCTCCTGTCCCTCTCTCAGATAGGAGCTTTCTTTCCCTCAATAAATATATTCTGTTCATAACCTCCCATTTGTTCCTAAAATTCATTCTTTGGTTTTAGAGAACATGAACTCGTGCAAGTCAGGTTGGAAGATCATTTTTCCCTATGTCATTTGGAGGTTCCTTATATCGTTTGGAGGTCACCTACCAGAAATCGGTTTTTCTCCTTGTATCAATGACAAGTACCTACAAGTCCTCTTCAACCTCTACCTTTGTAAAACCTGTAAGATTTAGATAATTTCCATATTCTGTAATGTATATCTCCTTGATATTCAGGAAGTGTTTCATACTTTCTGCTCCCTTTTATACGTGCTGGCAATCGCTACTTTTCTGCATTACTGTAATAACTCACCAACTAGTCTTCCTTGTTCTGTGGCTGTCTTCCTTCCAAACTACTCTCTCATTGAGGATAGCAATGTGCAATACTAAACCCATGGTTGAATACCTCTTATCTTGGTCTTTTAAATGTGTACTATTTCTACTCTTTATCAATTACTATACTCTCTTTAAAATAAACTAAAACAGGGGCTGGTGAGATGGTTCAGTGGTCTAGAGCACCTACTTAGAACAAGCCAAGC